>NW_026919079.1:0-15379 GCF_032062105.1 Saccostrea cuccullata | reverse complement strand
ACAGGCACACAAATCTATTCCGAATACCCTTCAAGAAACTTAATGATTACCAATCACTTCAATTTCACATATTTCCAAGACAGGTCCTGTAGAATCTGTATCTTCTGGTGCATGGTATGTTGTCTCGACGATGACGTATCTTGCCGTCTGTTTACATGGGATGTCAAGCACAGGAGCGGGCGTGGCTGGGGCTGTAGTATTGTCTGTGTAACATCGCACTCTCTGTGTTGAGGTGTCTGCTGATGAATTTGATACATCTAAGTAAAACTGTCGGATCCGGTATGGAGGCCAGGTAGCTGAAACACACATTGTATTCTTTGTAGAGTTATAATCAAATGATAAATAGGATTTTTTTTCTTTGACTTCGAATGAAAAACATTATCCTATATTTCCATTCATGGTATGACTTTTTATATGTGAGTGGGAGAGAGGAAAGGAAAAAGAAAAAGGAAGGGGTGACAGAAAGGGAAAAAATACAAAAATAGAGGTATTTTTTGAAACCTTTAAAATATTAAAATAAAAAGAAATCATGTAAAATCTTTAAATATTCTCAAATATCAATTTGATTCTCAAGCATAATCAAATGTGTAATTATGGTTCACCTTCATTTCTAAAGAATATTTTGACAGATTTGAGACTGTAACGGTTTTTGAGATCCAATTGAAACCAGGCAAAATTCGCTTTTTTTCCGGTATGCGCACATTCTGGATAATTCTGTCTGTAGTTGTTATCCACAGCCAACGATGCATCAATAAATTCTGAGCTTTGGGAGGCAATGATTCCAGTTATTCTGCTTAAATTTTCTGAAAGAACATCATTATTTTAAAAAAAATCCAAAAAAATGTATGATTTTCAATGTACATGTAATAGGCTTTAGAGGTACAAGTACACATTCATTGGAAGAAATCAAATTACATGAAGTCCGGAGATGGACTTTTATCCCCTCGCAATTGAGTTAAGAGGGGAAAAGTATCAGATTTGGTGTGTGTGATCGTTAATTTGTGACGGAAGTGATGTGATTTTCTTTGGAATTAATGTCGGGTGCATGCTTCTTGCAAGGATGCTTCGCTTTGCGGTTCCCTTATTTGTTTTTATTTGGGTGATTTGTATAAACAAAAGTAGGTCAATCACGTGATCAAATCAAGGCACATGATCAAATCCTTGATTTGATCATGAACCGGCGCACTTCTATTCTCCTTGAATTTCTTTAACTTGCATTTTTTTTTCTTTTATGTACGAGGGCCGTTCAAAAATTACGCGGACTTGTTGCACAGAAAAAATATTTGACGACATAATCGAGCAAAATGACACACATAATAAAAAAGAATCTTTACTTATATGGTCTTCAAAATTTCATATCAAAATGTTGTAAATTAGTATCAATTTTAAGTGATTTTTCAGGACATATCATTAAGTCACGGAGCAGCAAAATCTTCGACGTCACGGGCATTATAAAAAAAAAATATGTGATGAGCTTTCATTTTCTCAACATTTTCCCAAAGATACCTGTACAGTTTGAGTTGCCTTATCTACTCAACATCCAAACACCATTTCTTGTCAAGCTTAAAATCTATTAAACAAGTAAATAATATTCTTTTTTGCTTTAGAAACACAAAACTGCAGGTATTTATGAGATATAGTGTGATATTGGTGACTCTCAATCACGTTCTCTACAGTCCGGATAAAGTTTTCGTTGATAATCTTCTTCCCGTCCTCCCGTCTAGCCTTTTTACAGAGGTCTAACGGTCTAGAATTTCAATTTTCTATTTGTGGACGAATGTCACGAATACCCTAGTTTAGTACATGTTTTCTTATGCATATTTTGGATCTATGTTGGCGATATCGCGTGCATTACACATAATTTAACAAAAGTGTGTTGCGCCGTCAATTCAGGAGAGTCATTTTCACAGTCGTTTTCACGGGAATCGCATCAAAGAAAATTTCTGTTAGTACTTCAAATATCACGTCAGAAATCTAAATGCATAATAATAGAACAATTTAAAGACACATCTGAGGAAATTGTCGAAAAATATCGCGAATTATAGAAAATGAATGAGTTAAATTTTGGATTCCGCATGCTTTTGCTTCAATTTTTTTGTCGTGCTCCGTACCTCTCCATCAGCGATTTCAATATACCGATAATTTTAGTAGAATTTCTTTAAAATACAGAAATTTGGGCCAAAATTTATTGGAATCTTTACGATACATATTTCTGTGAAGATTCATAACTATATGACGTCCGTAAGAGTATATAATAGCACAGTCCGCGTAATTTTTGAACGGCCCTCGTACATTTGAAACAGAGAGTTAAATATTTTTTTTCGACTATACATTACCGTAAATTCCTTATTTTTCGCGAGTGCTTATTATGGCAAAATGGCGCTTTCACGTCAAACCTCAGGAATAATTGAACGTTCTGGTCCAACGATTTATTATTGATTTAGCACCATAAAAATAGATAAGAGTAACTAATTTCGCGAATGATTAACTTGCATATAAAAGATTCTACAGTATTGCACGAACCGTTCGTAATATTTAAGAGTCAAAATCAGCAAGCATCGAGCATTGAATGGAAAGTCAAAATTTTATTTTTTCAAAAGCTTTTGGTATATAAAAGATTTTGTCCTACCTAATGCTAAAACACAATTACAATTTTTTTTTGAACGTATGAAGGGACTGGTATCCAAGGAAATTCATTTCCTTAGCAACAGGTTCATAAATCCTTATGAAAATCAATGATTTTTAAACATTTTTCTATGAATATGTTTTCTGAACATGATAAGATAAGGTATTTTGGTTACTTTTTTTGTTAAAAGAAGGAATTACTTTATTCTCCCAAAACAAGAAAAGCAAAATTTCTGTGGTGATATTGTTGTCATGACAACGGGAAAAGAACATGGCGTCAATGCTTATTAATTTTAAAAAAAGTTACATATGTTTATCACTATATACACAAAATCTACAACCACTGCTGGAAAAATGAATGGCGTGATCTTGCTACGGGTTATCTATATGTCATATCAAAATTTGCAGGCAACTTTAGTAGAAAAAAGTTACAAATGGTTAAAATGTGTGATAATCTGGTATTTATAAGCTTTTTTGAAGGGGTGAGGGTAATTTGAATACATGTACAGTGTCCATTATATTGGTCATATTGGTTCTGATCAATGCATACTCATAATTTTACTATTGTTGATGAATAAATGCACTTTCAATTTCGAAAGGAATTTTATATTTCTCACAAACGAAACTTGGAAAAGGGGGGGGGGGTAGGAATCACCTTGTTCACCGATCCATATGTAAGTAAAATTTTGACTTGTCCATAACATTTCAATGAAGTGCCACTGAAATTTCATACTTGATATTAAGATTGCTTGTGATGGAGAGATGCGTCAAAAACTTGACTCAAGGTCATTTGAACAAGTTCAAAGGTCATTGGTAGAGGAAAAGTGCAATCTTTGCCCATTCTGTAACATTCTAATGAAAGGACTTGAATTTTTATCTCGAGGATTATTTTTGAGCTGTAGATTTGTCATGACCTTGACCAAAGTTCATTGGAATATGTTTGACCTTGACTCAAGGACATAGCTTTTTCAAGGTCACTGCAGTAAAAGTGTACTATATGAGTTTGTGCTCAACACAACGGTTTTACTACTTATGACTTAAGTATTTGTCATAGTCATTTTTGGTATATATATCTGCACTAGCAAAATATCAAAAGGTTTCAAATTAATATTTGGTCCTTTATTTTAATAAAAAAACATTTAATGCAATAGCAGGAGGGTCGGTATCATTTTATGAGCTTGCTCACAATAATTCTAATTTATGAAAGAGAGTCACTACGACAGCTCACATAATTTTAAAAAGTAAAACCATGACAATCAGGCTTGTAGCATCAGGTTTGGGTGGGGTAGGGATGATGACATCCCTCATCCAACTTTTTTCTCAACATAACCTGATGTTTACCCCACCCCCACCCCCGAGTTTGGAGAAATTTCCCCACTTTTTTGCAGTTTTTTAAATGCCTTCCCACACCATGCACTGAAAAAAAAACTAGTTGAAGTACAAAGAAGACTAGTAAATTTACTGTCCATACAATCACTACCTTAAAAGTAGTTTTATTAGGTATTAATTAGATTTACTAGATAAGATTAGTAAATCTAGAATTGATAAGTAACTTTCACTAGGTATTTAAGTATCTATACAACCCCCGTTCCACTTCTCACTATCTTAGGGCTCCAGTAAACAGAAAGATTACTAATCACGAGAAACGCTTTACGAGGCACACTAGTTAAAATCACTATGTATTTCTTTCAGAGTGCAATTTCAAAAACGATACCATGTCTGTCTTTGGTATTGAACCGATGATATATTCTCCTACTGTCCTAATTTAGAAACAATATTGCAAGACAGCTAAGACCTCCAGTAGCTACTGGTGCCCAAAATAAAAATCTGGAATGGCTAAATATGTATGAATGTCTAAATTTGAACTGACCCTAAAAGAAATTCATTAATAACCCTAATGGGCAGTCTTTTGATGGCATATATCGAAATTTTTATTGTACTTATATTTAAAAGCATTTTGAAAGCAATGTAGAAATCAGAAGAGAATGACAAATATGAATATTTTATATATACATGTATAAGGCCACACCATTAAAAAAAATTGTTCGTCGGACCCGCGCTCGTATTTAAACAAAACGATACAAATAATATTAATTTAAATTTCCCGCATCATAGGAATTCTGTGCTATTTTCTGTTTCATTTCTGCTGCATTTATTGTATTTTTAATCTGCTTACTCTGTAAATCAGAAAAAAATATACATTGTCCGCTCAAATTTTTTCACGCACCGCTTTAAAAAATTGGCCAGAAAAAAATAATAATGTTATTATTTAACCATTTGCCCGCTTGTAATTTTTTTTAATCAAATGTCCAACGAACATGAAATTAAATTGGTGTGGCCTAATACCTAAGAGATACAAAAATACGCACGGTGTAAATCGGCTTCAAAGGATTTCATGCTTCGAATTCACCAGGTAAATGATTCTATTTCGAAGGGAATCTTTTATGAAAGGCTACATGTGATCACTAATAGTTGTATAGGAATATTCAAATTCGTGCAAATTGAAAATAAACGCTCATAAGGCACAACAAGCACATCCGAAAATTGATGGTAAAAAGTTGGAGGAATTTCGGTCTCCGGGGAAGGGACGAATGGATCCGATGAATGGAGACAATTGCCCTATAATCTCTATGAATACAAGTTTATTTGTTCGGTTAAAAACTGTATTAAATACCTGTTCACATTGTAAAATATATTTATTATCCTACTTGCGTATTTTATTCATTTCTGCACATGTAAAGCAAACAGAGCAAGTCATTTGAAATTTTTGTACTGGTAGATATTATTGAGCCGTGTGATTAGGTCACGTATTGACCTATGTCCTTATGACGGGAGCTAGAACTAACTTCAACAGCTTAAAAACTTACGATTTTTCAATTTTATACACAACAATTCCCCTCAATAATTAAAATCCTGGCTTTGTGATATCATTGACAGCAGCTGCTTCTTCAATTAAAATGGAACTCGTAAATTTACTTACCTCTTCATTGGTCATTTACAAAATTATTTTGTTAAAACAGATTCTGATTGCACACATAAGTACTCTGAAGTTGACATCAAGGAGATACTTGAGTTTCTGATTGACAATTGCTCTGTGGTTTTTAGAGACCAGGTATTCTAACAATCTATTGGAATTCCCATGGGTACAAATTGCGCTCCGTTATTAGCAGACTTTTTAATAATCATATGAAGCAGAATTTATACAAGAAATTATGCGTGAAAAGAAGAAAACACTTGCTGAGGCCTCGACATTTAGATATATCGATGACGTATTGTCATTTAATAATGGTAATTTTCATTCCTACGTCGAAACGATATATCCTGGTGAGCTTGAGATAAGAGATACCACAGAGTCCGACACCTCTGTTTCATACTTGGTTACTTTACTTGAAAAAGACACTGATGGTAATCTAACAAGCAAGCTATATGATAAACGTGATGACTTGAACTTTTCTATTGTCAACTTCCCATACTTATGCAACAATATACCTTCATCACCTGCATACGGAGTTTGTATTTCTCAGTTGATTCAATACGCAAGAGCATGCTCTATATATGAACATCTCCTAAACGAGGATAATCCTTGAGAAGCAAGTTGATGAAACAAGAATATCAACAGTCTCGCTAAAAGTAATCATTTCGTAAGTACTATGGTCGATACAATGATCTTGTCAGCAAATACAATTTATCTTTGAGCCAAACGCTGACTGACGTTTTTCATACCAATTGTTGGTCCATTATTTATACACTGAATTGACGATGGATTTTTCCGCTTTTTCCCGATCATGACAAGGAGCACACGGCGTTGACCGGTCAGCAGGGGATGCCGACTCCTCCATGGCACCTGATCCCACCTATGATTTTCGGGGGACCGTGTTTGCTCTGCTCTTATTTTATATTGTTTTATGGACTTTGAGATTGAATACTGTTCGTTGTCTCCATATCCTTCTTCAAACAGATTTGATCTCTGCTTGTTTAATAAAAGACACATACTACTACTAGTATATATAACACGTGGCTGCTAATTATAGAGTGTAAGAGGTATCGCGAAGTAATACTTATTAAACCAATTATGTAGAGCATGATTGACAAGCTCTGTTTTTTTTTTTTTTTTTTTTTTTGTCATTTGCGCTTTTCACACGCTTTACGACCGCTTACACATCCCCTTTTTGCATATCATTTAGTCAAAAAGTTAAAAAGGAGGTATCTTATCATCCAAATAAATGACGAACAATCCATGCTCAAGTAGCAAGATTAAAAATATGATGATAATGTTAGCATACTGGAAGTCAAAAATTGTTCTAGAATACAGCTATTTAAAACATAAAAAAGACTTAACATTATTGTTTTTAACTTCAATGTACTTCGTAACAGTAGACTTGAGGGGAAGAGAGAGAGGAAAGCGCTGCTGATTTAAACAACGGGTCCCAACATATTCCGATAAATGTGTTCTAAACATTTTCTTTATCTTTTAATAAAGGTTTTTATTGAATAATTAAATTTAAAAAAAAGGATTTTTAATACTGATAAAGGACAGATGACACAAACATTTTTTTTTGTTTGGAGTAGACTACGTATCATGGCACAAGTTTAGAAAAAAGTGGATAATTCTTAGATTTTTCTCTCCTAAGGACTCGAAAATGAAATAGACTTGTAAAGTATTACTAATATTTCAATAAAAAAAAACAAATTTAGACAAATCACACTCAGTAAAGGTTTACAACTGAAAACAAATTGCAGAATATGTTAGCTTGATTCTTAGAATGTATTATAAACATTTGAAAACATATACCAAGCCAGGTGAATTTTATCAGGAAAAGCAAAATAGTATAAATCACCCCATATCATTTGGACTGATTTTTAACAATTTTGCTTTTCCTCATAAAATTCACCTGGCTCGGCATATTTTTCAAAAGTTTATATTTCATATTTAGCACCAAGCTACATATTTTGAAATTCATTTTCATCTGTAAACCTTTAATGAGTGTGTTTTATCCATTTTTATAATTTGATTGAAATATTATATTTTCCAGTGGGTACATCCCACTAATTATTTTTAGAATCGGTAGGAGAAGAAAGTAGTGCAGAAAAAATTACAAGTTCCTTAAATTGCAGACTTGCATAAAAAAAATTGGGCAGGTGTACTGAACTGAGCCTCACACTTGTTGATAAGGAGTATCTTTCCTACCAAAAAAGCTTTGAAAATGTAATTTATCAAGAAGATCAGCCGAATCATTTTGTGTATTATAACGCCAGTGAGAATTCTGAAATCCCCCTACTTTCACTTTCATTTTTAGAGGTTCCCGCAGAGAGACGCATTTTGCCGGAAAACGAATCTGACATGCCACCTCGAGATTTTAACCAAGGAAAGACAAGTTGATGTGCTTTGATTTGAGGGGTCACTCTCTACCGAACGAAAATTAGGGACATCGCTATGAGAAGAAACGTTAACATTGTCGCCTATGGGAAAACAATTAGTGGACTGTACCCATATTAGGAAGCCTATAAGTAAGTGATAGATGTCATAAATCTTGAATTTATTTCAGAGTTGTTGTTTTCTATTATTTTCAATTGTTCAAATTTATGAAAAAAACAATTATTATATTGTTGATACACATTTTTAAACAAATTGATTCATAAATAAAGTGTCTATCCCCCCCCCCCCCCCGGAACAGTCAACATGTATCACCCATTGTTTACACATGTATCATGTAGATTAAATGTATCGGTTTATATAATTTATTTATTCAGAATCGTAAATGTATAATTTGATTAAGAAGCAATTATGTAGAAGTACATGCTCCACTGTGCACTGTGGTTTATTTTCAATACACAAAAATTCACAAATGAGTTCGGGATCGGTATTCAATCGGGGTCAAGGTCGAAGTGAAAGTAGACTTAGCAGAAAGTTATCAAAACTGTTCAGGCAGTGTTAAGCAGTATATAGGTGATGGGCATTTGTATTTTATACAGGAGGTAAGAGGTATACCTTAGTACAATATTTGTAAATAACAATTTTAATGTTTTTGGACCATGTCGATGATCGGCACGTCACATATGCATACTTGACATACATCATTTCAGATCAGTTGCGCGGTCAAGCTGGGTATACAGTTGTCTGGGAGTTAAACGATGTGTGTGAACATGCACATCAACTGATTTTTCTCATATTTTTTAGCAATTGCATTACATGTATTTGTTGAATGTTCAATTATTGTCAGTAAAACATGATTTTTACCAATTCTGCTGAATTAACTTAATTACTAATGTAAACAGTGTGATTTCAGGTGGGAGCAAATTAATCATTTTTTAAATTAATTGATTTCAAGTAATGAGCATAAAAGGAATATGGTAAAATTGTACGTGTTGAATGTCTGTGTGTCTGTCTGTCTGCAAATGTGATATTGTACCATTTATTGTATTGATTTTTTTTTTAGGTTCGTGGTGATTGGTACAGGAAAAACATGAGGTCCATGCAGATGGTGTTTAAAACTATTGGCCAGCAAATGCACACCCATTTGAATACATCTTGAAAAAGAACCAGCAAAATGTGACAGTCGGCAAAATATGTAAGTTTAAGTTTTTAGAAAAAAAAAATCATTGAAGTAGGGGGATGGGGTGGGGGTGAGGAAATTTACATATTAAATAGGTGATCAGAATGTGAAAGTATTTAGCTATAACTAATCTGTACATGCACTGCTATATACATTTTGCAGCTCATATAGATTTTCTTTTTTTATTTAAGATTTCAAATTAATTAGATCTACATCTTTGTTGTGTAAATTATGCATTATTAAGATTACACGGATATAAGAATTGAAATTTCATGAATATTTGATTATGCGATTTGTCAGGAAATTCAAAATTTTGTCTCATTTTCGTACAAATTACAAAATGGTTACCATGGAAACAAAACAACTTTAGTGAACTATTTATTTAATCTGCAACACCACATATTTTTATTTTTTAATGTAAATAATAGTATATAAGCACTGATTTTGTCTTAAATGAAAAGTACGGGAAAAGTAATGATACACATGTATTGAGCTATCCATTATTATGATGTCATTGTGACGTCATAGATGAGTAAATTTGCATTGGTATAAAAATTGCTTTGAAACAAATGATTCTATATAGGATTATAAAGGCTTATAACTTTTTCATTCATAGTCCAAATTTCATGAATGATGCATCAATGGACAGGAAATAATCAGTACTTTTTTATTTTACTACTTTCGGGGTATTTGTGAACTTCATTTTTTTGTCATTTCTGGAGAAACTATGAATTAGAGGGTGAAAAGTGGTCATTTTTGTGCGGAAATACTTTAATTTTTTAAAATAAGTGAAATTGACCCAATGAAGTGCTTGATTATGATTTGACTATATGTATTTAAAGATATGAAGGTGATTAAGAATGGTATACATGTGTTAATAGGCTAAAATTTGACTCAAAACTTGGGTGCAGTTTTGGCTAGATTGGAGCATTTTTTAAGGATATTACATATAGAACTGTAAATGCTGTAAAATCTTAATTAATTGTTGAATTTTCATGAAACTTGGCATGATGTCTCTACTTATGCTCTAGATTGACAAACAGTGTGAAATATTGTAAAATCAAAAAAATGCTTTTTCATATTGGGTACATCCCACTAATTATTTTTAGAATCGGTAGGAGAAGAAAGTAGTGCAGAAAAAATTACAAGTTCCTTAAATTGCAGACTTGCATAAAAAAAATTGGGCAGGTGTACTGAACTGAGCCTCACACTTGTTGATAAGGAGTATCTTTCCTACCAAAAAAGCTTTGAAAATGTAATTTATCAAGAAGATCAGCCGAATCATTTTGTGTATTATAACGCCAGTGAGAATTCTGAAATCCCCCTACTTTCACTTTCATTTTTAGAGGTTCCCGCAGAGAGACGCATTTTGCCGGAAAACGAATCTGACATGCCACCTCGAGATTTTAACCAAGGAAAGACAAGTTGATGTGCTTTGATTTGAGGGGTCACTCCCTTCTGAACGAACATTAGGGACATCGCTATGAGAAGAAACGTTAACATTGTCGCCTATGGGAAAACAATTAGTGGACTGTACCCAAGTCTATTTCGTTTTTCAATTCCTAGGAGAAAAAAAACTCTAAGAATTATCCACTTTTCTTAACTTGTGACATGATAAAAATCTCCTCCAAAGATAAAAGTTGTTTGTATCATCTGTCCTTAAATAAAAGTTAATTAATATCTGAAAAGTTTATATTTACCCTCCACATTCTGTTAGACTTTCTATTACATGTATTACATAGTGATCTTTTTTTAAATATTGCCCAGAGATGACTTATGTTTTATTTTTTTAGATTACTTTCATTTTATGTCCTCTAATTTATTATATATCAATATATGTATTTCTTGGGAGAATCATTTCGCAATACATTGATCCCGTTATCATGATCACTAACTCACTCGTTGACAACTAAACAAAATTGCGTTACTCTATATCCCTTCCAACTTTATTGCGAATGGAAAATATAAGGTATTATGAATTGTTATACATTTGTATTCAAGTTTATTTCTAAAATATATTAAAAAAAATTGCAATGATATCTGCATTCAGAAAAACATAGATAGCTTTCAATGGAAAACCTACTTGTTCCTTTTTAAACTTTTTAAAAGTAAATCATTTTGACAGCTATCAGTTAAAGAGTCTGAAATATTTATAAATACAGGTAGTATTATCAAATCTATCTAAACTGAAACAAATTTACATACGGTAACAATATCCAGCAGCAAACAGCAATAGAAAACACACACAGAATATGGCAACCATTTTGAAAACAAGGAAGTAGATGTAAGGGTTGTGTAATAACACAGGTAAACATGATTAAAAAACAAATATTTCTTAGGTGATCTTTAAATGGCAATTGTACTTAACCGGTAATGTTGATGTGCACCGAGCTTTAAATAGCTTGTAGGTATACATATGTATATTGTTGCGTTAAAGATATGTCTCTTGCAAAAAATGGTAGCCTTTTATTGTGTTGTCTACTCAGAGACTTGGTTATCAGAAATCCATTGAGATAAGGAATATTTCTCAATTAATAAAAACAGGTTCCATTTTTTTGATAAACTATTTTAACTCTAAAAATATATTATAAAAAGAAGATGCTTGATACCACCTCCGATTTTTTCGAGTGATCTTCCTTTTGCCGGATGTGGATTTACAAGTTTTAATCCTGGTTGTCATCTACAAATCTTGACGATGAAAATAAATTCCGCTCTGATTATATCGAACCTTGCAAAGGAAATATAATAATAACATAACGCTTTCCCTTTGACCTTCAGTTAAGTGCATCTTTTAATAACATTGCTTTCAGCCACTAATTGATCCAACTCAAGTCGAAAAGTAATGAAAATGGTTGCGTTATCGGGACATCCGGATATGGATGAGGAACTTGTTGCAATCTCTTTGATGATTAAAAAATTGCAATTACCTGTTTGGATTTCAGGTACCTAAAGTATACCTTTACTTTTCAATGCAGCTGCTACTTAATCGAAAAATAAAAAACTGAGTCTTAAGAGTACTGTATGCAAACAAGCATCAGTCGACCTGTACTTTAGCGCATGGTAACTGCACATATCTTATAATAAGTGAATTTCAACTCTGAGTTTTTTTACTCCTTGGTCTTAAAGCCGCTTAATCCGAAACGTTCACATATTATCTTACACAATACAAGTACAGATAATATATAAAAATAAATTATAAGATTGATTTAATACTTTACTACAACAATACTTACATGGATTGATTGATTGTATATTGTTTAACGTCCCTCTTGAGAATTTTTCACTCATATGGAGACGTCACCGTATGCCGGTAAAGGGCTTCAAATTTTGACCTTTACTCGGCACTCAGGGCCATTGAGCAGTAAGGGATCTTTATCGTGCCAACGCTTGCCTCGGTTTTTAAGGTCTCATCCGAAGGACCCCAAACTTTCACTTCAAAGTGCCGAGTGCATGGCGAAGAAACAGTTGCTACCCATTTTAACGACTAGGTCAGTCGCAGCCGAGATACAAACTCACGACCTCCCGATCACGGAGCGAGCGCTCTACCGACTGAGCTACCTTGAACGGTCCCTTACATGGAAAACATAGATCAAAAACCTTATTGAGAACAGAAGTTCCTGACGGGAAGTTTAGATCTGCTGTGAAGTCCCCTTTGAAAAGAAATATTTATCGAATATATCTAATTATAAAGATAGTTCAAACCCGAGTATTTTTTTTCCATCAGAAGAAGCCTAAGTCATAATATATCTTTTGAAAATTAAAAAATTAATTGAAGATAATCCAAAGTAATTTTCATATTGTTGTAAAATGTGGTATTTTGTGTGATGTATTCATATTATTGATAACTTATACATACAATATTCCCCTGTACATGTATCTTTTGATATTAAACACTGATTTTAAATATTTCTTTATTTTTTGGTAACAGTAATTAAAGCACATCAAAATTCATTGCTCGACACAGTGCTCTGTAAATATGAATTTATTGTAAATATCAAGTAAATAGCATTGGGGCAGTCAACATCAATTCATAATTTGAATTGCAGCCCCAACGCTCGCCATGTCAACTAACTTCATTTCGTACCCAAGACTTGCATATTGGGCGTCTTTTTGACTTTTCTAGCTCTGAAATGAAAACAAAATATAATAGCATTTCGTTACATAGAATTTTTTTTATAAAAAAAAGTTTCAGATGAAATACATACAAAGGGGAAATTAAGAATTGTTATATTTGTTATTTATTTATTTTTTTTTGTAACAACGACAACAACACACAAAAAAATAAATATATAAATAAAAAAGAAATAAATAGATTTACAAAAGTAAAATAAAAATCTTTTATTAACATCAAGACTTCTCTATTTGTTTTGGTCCCACGGAATCCCTCGCACTGAAAGGGAAAAAAATGTAACAATATACATTTTTTACCAAAAAAATGGGTAACCTGTATTTTCCGTTTGAATTCAAAACTCCTTTTAGGCATCAACATCATCAGCAACAACAAATAACGATAAAAAATATTTACATCTTGACCCCTCTACCCTGTTTTGACATCTCAGAAAGCCTCGCACTGAAATAAAAAAAAATATAAAGTATTACAACAAAAATTTGGATTTTTTTCCAATTTGAATTCTTTATCTTTTTTCAACAACAATATAAATAATAATATAAAGATGTATATTAACATCATGACCACTCTTTCTTTCATTTGCCCCTTGGAATCCCTCGCACTGAAAGGAAAAAAATATATTTTTTTTTTCCACAAAAACACGGATTACATTTATGTCCATGTTGAATTCAAAGCTATTTTTCAACAAAAACAACAATAGCAACAAGAAATCATGAAAAAAAAACAATATTTAAATCATGACTCCTCTATCCTGTTTTGTCTCAAAATCCCTAGCACTGAAAGGAAAAAAAATATCACAACAAAAACATGGATTATTTCGAATTTGAAATCATTTATCCTTTTCAACAACATAAATAACAACAACAAAAAAAAACTAAATATTTACATCATGACCCCTCTTTCTTGTGTTTGCTACTCGGAATCCCTCGCACTGTAAGTGAAAAAATATAATAATATATATTTTTTTCCAGAAAAACATGGATAACATGTATTTCCATTTTGAATTCAAAGTTCTTTTTCAACAACAAAAATAACAACATCATCAGCAACAACAAATAGTGATAAAAACATTTTACATTATGACCCGTCTATCTTGTTTTGATCTTTCAGAATCCATCACACTGACAGGAAACAATAACTTATTACACAAAAACTTGGATGATTTCTATTTTGGAAACCACTAATCTTTTTCAACAAGAAAAAACAGAACAAGAAAAATATTAAAATAAAATAAAATACACAAAAATAATGAGAATGCAATATTTACATCATAACCCCGCTATCTTCTTTTGGCATCTTTGAATCCCTCTTACTAAAAAAAAAAATGAAATACAAAAACGAATTATCTCCGTTTTGAACCAATATCTATTTTGGATGCTAGTGAAGCATTTAAGAAAGAAAAGTTATAAATTCTGTTTTTCCTTGATTTTTATATATATATATATATATATATATATATATATATATATATATATATATATATATAGGTATATGAGGTTGTTTGTGGGCATCGACCCTCTAAGCTGGTTTGTGGGATCTCGCATTTCTACATTGCATAGCTATGCCATATTCATAATTTAGGCGTTATATATGGTCCTTATATAATATATAATATAATTTTTGAGTTAATATTAAAAATGTTGTATATAATTGTGGGTCAAAACATTCATATATATAGAGCATTGTGGGATAAACTATATACATCGCACAATCCTCTTCATATATGAATTCTATGACCCGCAATATTATCTTTTGCTATATATATTATTTGCTGCAATGCTAAATGAAAAGACATAAGAATTAATGTTTGATAAAATATCTATAGATATATACATGTATGTATATTTACTTATGTACAAAATACAATAAATCATTAAGAACATTTTGCTGATTTCAATATAAATTTTCAATATTACTTTTCAAGTACTTTCGGATCATATTAAATAATGATTTACTGAGATACATTATTTATGAGAATCTTAACAAGATATTCTAGGGATATCCTCTCGCAATATAATTTATACAATCAACTGCCCCACAATGTTATTATTATATATTTTAACCCCAAAAA
>NW_026919078.1:0-15583 GCF_032062105.1 Saccostrea cuccullata | reverse complement strand
AACGGCAAATTGAAACATCAATGCGCTCATATAAAAAATGGGCTTACAAAATGGGGGTGTGGCCTAAAGTCTATGAGAAATTGATGTAAACAATGTACCCCTGCTATATTAATCAGAAAAATACCTAATTACAGTTTATGAAAGCAAATTTTTAAATTGAAATTAATAAACTACAATGTTTAATGGAAAGATTGGGGCAGAATTATGTAGAAAATCTTAAAGTTATTTTTTTGTAAATATTTGGGGGGCCAAATGTGGACGTTTAAACGATTCATTCTTTGAAAATGATATATTGTGTATACTTAAAGCCATCACAACCGGTAAAACTTTACAAGCCTGTCAGTTTCAGTTCTGTGATTGGCGTACATGTATATATGATTGTAATACTTTAGTTTAATTTTACTATGGCTTTTCACAAAAAGGCAGAATGAAATGGAAAAAACTGAATAATAATAATAAGGTTATTATGTTCCCCAAACGAAGTTGGGGAACATATTGTTTTTACTCTGTTTCTTATTAAGGTCTTCCGTCTTCAGCGGAAGACCTTCTTGTTATTCTTAGGTTTCTTTTCCACTATTTAAGGTCTTCCGTTTCAGACGGAAGACCTTATAGTGATTCTACTGTTTCTTCTTTTTCTTTTTCTTATTATTTTTTTTTCCCTTTTCCTTTTTTCGACGATTTCTCACAGATGGCTGGACGGATTCTCATGAAAGTTTCAGAGGTGATAGACAGTGAAAATATCTTACAACTGACGTTTTCAGGTTTTCAAAATTCACTTCCGGTCGTCAGATATGTCCGATTTCCGCTTTTTTCAAAAATATTTTGTCCGAGTCATATCTCAGAAACTGTAAGAGATTAAGATACCAAACTTATATGAGTAATAGATCTTGATAAGTAGGCAAGCCCAATCGGGTTAAGATTGTCCGCCGTCACTTCCGGTCGTCACAGGAAGTGATCAAAGAAATCGAAAATTTGAACTTTTTCTTTTTTGAAACTTTTTTGCATCACATTATTGCACCTTATCTGTAGTTTCGAAATATGTCAGTCCCACCGGAAACAAAAAACGACAACTTCCAGTTATAAGAGAAAAACTGCATATTTTCAGTATTTTTCTTTCCCATAAATATTTTTTATAGTTAAAGTATTTGTAATGATTTTCGGATATGTTATTCAGACTGCAAATGACTACAGTAACATGAAATATCTTTGTAAAATTCACTTCCGCCCGCTTGATTTCCTGTCCTAAAAATGAGAAGTTATCATAGCTAGATATCGTAAATGGTAAGAGATTAAGACACCAAACTTAATCAAGTGATATATCGTGATGAGTAGGCAAAACCCGTTGGAATAAGATTGTCCGCCGTCACTTCCGGTCGTCACAGGAAGTGATCAAAGAAATCGAAAATTTCAAATTTTCTTTTTTGAAACTTTTTTTGCATTACATTATAACATCTTATTTGTAGTTTCAAAATGTATCAGTCCCAACGGAAACAAAAATGTCAACTTCCGGTTGAAAGAGAAAAAACTACATAATTTGAGTATTTTTCTTTCCCATAAATATTTTTTTATAGTTAAAGTATTTGTAATGATTTTTGGATATGTTATTCAGATTGCAAATGTCAACATTAGTCTCTAATATCTCAGTAAAATTCGCTTCCGGTCACGTGACTTCCTGTCCTCAAAATCAGAAGTTATCATTGCTAGATCTCGTTAACGATAAGAGATTAAGACACCAAACTAATAGGGATGGAAGACCTTGTTGAGTAACAAATCTTTTGAGTTTAAGATCGTCCGCCGTCACTTCCGTTTGTCAAAGGAAGTGATCAAATAAATCAAAATTTTAAACTTTTCTTTATGGAATCTTTCTTAGTATTACCTTATAGCATCTTACTAGTAGTTTCGAAATATGTCAGTCCCATTGGAAACAAAAACGACGACTTCCGGTTATGAGAGAAAAACCGCATAAATTGAGTTTCTTACTATCCCATAAATGTCTTTTATAAAAAGAGTATTTGAAATGATTTTGGGACATGTTATTCAGACTGCAAATGTCTAGAGAAACCTCAAAATGAGACCTTTGACCCTTACTCAAAAAGTAATAAAGAAATATTCATTACCTTTATCTAGATTCAGCTTCAGCTTTAAGTTTTTATCTCAAGTTTACCTTCTCTCTCTCTCTCTCTCTCTCTGATGACCTTGACCTTTGACCTTGATAAATGACCTTGTCCTTTGGCCCCATTGACCCAAAGGTCACAATCAAGCTTAAGGTCGTGGAGGTATTTGCAACTCTTACTCTAACAAATACTTATAAAATATCCCCACCCTTCTCTAAAAAAAAACAAAACAATCAACAGCAACGTAGAGAAAATGTCTTCAAGCCAAATGGCACGAAATATTGACATAAGATTCGGAATAAAAGCAAGAAGAGACCTGAAAGAAAGTGTCCTGAGAGTTTTAAGGTGAGTCTCTAAACTATACTGAAATTGTAGTGAATTGAATATCGGCAAAATCTGCATTTTTTTCTGTCTGAAATTTAGTTATTGCTGAGCATAAACATTAATTAAAGCTCGCATCGGCTATTTCTACAATTGTTGTAAATATCATTCGATTCTTCCGCTCTATTACGACATTTTAATATCAAGTATTCTTGCTTTCATGGGTGTATGGAATTTATTTCAATTTTATTTAGATTAAAATATGAATCCACCGAATCTTGGAAATGGCGATTTTTCCTATCAATTAAATTTCCACGCAATTTAGATAAGTTAAATCAATTGCAGTTACCCCGCTTGATACGATATGGTGTTGAAAAAATGCCCATGACTCACTCACTGTTTTACCGGGATTTTGAATTTCCTCTGCAACTGACCACGTGTATTACTTTCGCTTTTACAACTCTGTATATGCTAAGTGTCATTGCTTCACTGCAAATGTGTCCCATAATTATTCTAATCATTTTCCTACACACAATATCACATCAAACAGGGAATATCTCAGTTTTTTAAGACATTTGACCGGGACTTTACTACGAAACTATTTCTTTCACTTCGAATGTCCTTCAAACCTTAAAATAAAAAGCTTACAAAATACATTAAATGTTGTGGAATTTGGTGGCTCAGTGGTTAGCGTGTCCGACTTTCATACTAATGGTTTTGGGATCGAGCCCAGATGGAGGAATTATTATTATTTTTTTTTTTTACATTTTGTTTTTGTTTTTTTTTTAATTGAAAAATATCCTTCTTACAGATAATTAGAGAAGAACGGAAGACCTTTTTTGTTGCTGTAGCAACAAGAGTTTCTAGTTTTATTATTAAGGTCTTCCGTCTTCAGCGGAAGACCTTCTTGTTATTCTTAGGTTTCTTTTCCACTATTTTTATTATTTTTATTGTTTTTTTTTCTTACCGATTTTGTGTACACGATTTCTCAGAAACGGCTTGCTCGATTTTCATGAAACTATCAGGACTGATAAAGCATCAAACAAAGCTGATATATATTTTTTTGTTTTGATGACGTCACTTCCGGTTTTGAGATTTTTGCGATTTAGTGATTTTCAGGGGGTCAGTTTGTCCGCGAGTTTTCTCAAAAACGGCTTAAGATAGAAACTTGAGTTTTTTGAGCAATGATAGAGCAATGTCTGTAGATGTGACATACGCATTTCATTTTTACCGGAAGTGCTGCACGCCGACGCTCGCTATGGTCCAAAAATGGGCATGTCGAGAATTTTAAAATTTCTAACACCTTTTCTTCGATATCTGTTCACATACAAATATTTTGTTAAAACATATAGAACAAAAGAAGTGTAGAATTACATGATCTTTCAAATGATATCTCTTAAAAAGGGCTGGCCCCTAAAATAAAGGGCCTAGAGGGGCCGAAAGTTTTTCATTTATATCTCAAAAAGTATTGAGAATTTGTTATACATCTAAAAAGCAAAGTTGTTCAAAATGTCAAGCTTAATCTGTTGAAGTCGTCAAAATACGTCCGGCAACGTCACTTCCGGTCACACCGGAAGTCGTCAGAATAGGCATATTTTTGCCGTTCTTGACATATTTTTGTGTAACATATGTATCTGGAAGCATAAAACTTCATCTTCTGTCCGTTGACATCACTTCCGGTCAAACCAGAAGTGACCGGAAGTAGCCAAAAATAGCTTATTTTTAAAGGTTTAAATACAAAATCAAAATTATAAAGTCAATGGAGACCACTTAGCTCATTTGCTTTCATTTGTTGACGTCACTTCCGGTCAAAACAGGACGGAAGACCTACTCGTTGCTTTGCAACGAGCTTTGCTCTAGTTATTATTGTTTTTTTTCTTACCGATTTTGTGTACGCGATTTCTCGGAAACGGTTCGTTCGATTTTCATGAAATTTTCAGGACTGATAGAACATCAAACAAACCTGATATATAATTTTTTGTTTTGATGACGTCACTTCCGGTTTTGAGATTTTCGCGATTTAGTGATTTTCAGGGGGTCTCATTGTCCATCATTTTTCTCTAAAATGCCTTTAGACAGAAACATAATATTTTCAGCGATGATAGAGCAACATGTGCTGATGTGACACACACCTCTCTTTTTCTCCGGAAGTGCAGCACGTCAGCCCTCGCTATGGCTCGTAAAAAGTCCTATCGGGGACTTAGAAATGTTTCACATCTTTTCCGCAATATCTTTTTACATGTTAATATTTTTAAAAGACATATAGAACAAAAAATGTAGAGAATGTCGCGATCTTTTGAAAAATATCAACGAACAGGGGCTGACCCCTATAATTAAGGGTCAAAAGGGGCCGAAAATTTTTCCTTTATATCTCAAAAAGTATTGAGAATTTATAATACGTCAAAGAAGCAAAGTTGTTCAAAATGTCAAGCTTTATCTAATGGGGTCGTCAAAATACGTCCGGTGACGTCACATCCGTTCAAACCGGAAGTAGACAAAAATAGCATATTTTGCTGTTCTTGAGATTTTTTTTGGATATCATATGTCATTGGAAGCTTAAATCTTAATTTTCCGTCCGTCTCGTCACTTCCGGTCAAACCGGAAGTACGAAAAAATTGTTTAATTTTGCAATTATTAACATAGATTTGGTGAATGAACCCATTTTTGAACTTCATTACTCATTTCGTTCACTTCGCTACAAGGCCACAACTGTAAATATCTGGTCTTCCGTCTTCAGCGGAAGACCTTCTTGTTATTCTTAGGTTTCTTTTCCACTATTTTTATTATTATTATTGTTTTTTTTCTTACCGATTTTGTGTACGCGATTTCTCGGAAACGGCTCGTTTGATTTTCATGAAATTTTCAGGACTGATAGAACATCAAACAAACCTGATATATAATTTTTTGTTTTGATGACGTCACTTCCGGTTTTGAGATTTTCGCGATTTAGTGATTTTCAGGGGGTCTCATTGTCCATCATTTTTCTCTAAAATGCCTTTAGACAGAAACATAATATTTTCAGCGATGATAGAGCAACATGTGCTGATGTGACACACACCTCTCTTTTTCTCCGGAAGTGCAGCACATCAGCGCTCGCTATGGCTCGTAAAAAGTCCTATCGGGGACTTAGAAATGTTTCACATCTTTTCCGCAATATCTTTTTACATGTTAATATTTTTAAAAGACATATAGAACAAAAAATGTAGAGAATGTCACGATCTTTTGAAAAATATCAACGAACAGGGGCTGACCCCTATAATTAAGGGTCAAAAGGGGCCGAAAATTTTTCCTTTATATCTCAAAAAGTATTGAGAATTTATAATACGTCAAAGAAGCAAAGTTGTTCAAAATGTCAAGCTTTATCTAATGGGGTCGTCAAAATACGTCCGGTGACGTCACATCCGTTCAAACCGGAAGTAGACAAAAATAGCATATTTTGCTGTTCTTGAGATTTTTTTTGGATATCATATGTCATTGGAAGCTTAAATCTTAATTTTCCGTCCGTTGTCGTCACTTCCGGTCAAACCGGAAGTACGAAAAAATTGTTTAATTTTGCAATTATTAACATAGATTTGGTGAATGAACCCATTTTTGAACTTCATTACTCATTTCGTTCACTTCGCTACAAGGCCACAACTGTAAATATCTACTCTGTTCATTGTATTGTAACCTTGACCTATTGTATACTAATAGAGAGGGTATTTATAGGCTTTAAGCCTGTTGTCCAATGCAACAACGATAACTCTGGGTAGAGATTGGTAAAGAGCACTATCGGAAAAAAAACGGAAGTCGTTTATAAAGCATTATTTTTATAAATTTCGTAAAGTAAACCATACAAATACTAAATACAAATCAACATCTTTTTGGCCCGAAGTATTTCTTTATAAGAAACACATTATTTTTATTTTTTCATGTCAACTAGAACATTCAGTTGCATTTTAAACATATTATCATCTTCATCAATAATTACAATAATTAATATTTAAACTTCAAATTTCCCTCGTTTAAAATTTGTACAACCATCTTGTACAACAAGCGTTGAGAGAGGTGTATGTGGGAGCGTTGCGGGAACGACAACTCTGGATAGAATCGGACTTTACTAGAAATTAACGGTGAGGGTGGTGACCGCTAAAAGGTCAAAATGACACAACTTCCGACCGAACTGGAAGTAATAAAAATGGTATAGTTTTGCAAATACTGACATGGAATTGAAGAATAAAAAGAATCGACATTGTCTGGTCGCATTTTCATCCATGATTGTCATTTTCCGTCACATCGATCTGGTCAAACCGAAAGTAATTAGATTCTTTTTACAGATACATATGAGATATCCGCGTCAATGTAAATACATGTAATTGAGAACATCACTAAAGTCTTTTATTTTTTATCACGTTTCAGCAATTTAGTTACTTTCAGTCAAAACAGATGTGATTGGAATTCGCTTAATTTCCCTACTTCAGCGTTCATTTAAAATTTAATGATAAAAATATTTTGAAGAAACTCAAAATATATACTCATATCTTTTTAAATTCATTCTCTGTTTCTGGCTAGATGTTGTGGGTTGGAATTTAGAGGAATATCCCCTCCCCGACGCACATTTTTATATATTAAAAATATGCATAACATGCGTTTTTGTTGGTTCATTTTTCGTCTTTCAAACAGTATAGTCATGCATCTGGTAGAAAAATATAATTTTACTGCTGCTTTAAAAAATCTTTTTAAATGGGAGATAAAGTTTTAAACAACCCAGAAATGTTTCTCCGTCATACACAGATATAGACAAATTTGAAAGTTCCTTTTTTCCGCATGTTTAAATTATTACTTTAATACATGCATTTAATTTCATGCACACAGACATAATATTTTTATTGCAAACACTCCTGACCAGTTTCATGGCGTAAACAAATTAAATATTGTAATCTAAATAAATACATTTCAAAAAATAATTCCTTTGGTATAAATAAATTGTTCTCTACCTATCGGAACCCTAGAGAGAAAAAAACCGGGTCGAAAATGTTTCTAGAGCGAAACCACTGGTATCTCGTTTTCAAGCGTTTACATAACCAAGCTATTTTCGGAAACGATTGTGAATGGTGGTGAAGACTCATGTAAACACAGCGATAAGAGTGTGATTTGAAGCGTTCTGTTGCAGTTCTTATAAGATAATCAGAAGAAATTGCTGAAAAGTTCGAGAAATAGGGTGCATCGGTACAAGCTTTGAAATCAGTGTAAGTCCTAATACCATGGTCAACGAGTCTGTAGTTGTGTAATTATGCGTTCGCGCCATTTTGGATTTGTTTGTTTACAGTAAAGTGCTTTTTTCATTTTTTCCGAAGCAGTTTTGTATTTTGTATTGATTACTTTGACAATTTTATGACATGCGTCCGACGTTTCATATCTGGTTGTTTGAGAATAAATTTTATTTTAATACGGTTGGGTTTATAGATATACGGTATACAGATAAAACTCGAAGCATATTGAATTTGTGAGAAATCTCACGAAATATTTGCCTTGTTTCTCCATTTGGTTAGTGTAGAACTAGATACTTTAGAAAATTTAATGATATAGCTATCATTACAAATTTCATTAATACGGGGTAGACAAATAGAATTTTTCAGTACTTCACTACTTGCCTTCGGACAGGCATCATCACAATATGAATGGTTTGAGATTTCTCGAACTCCTGAGTTGGAGAAATTATAAACCCTTGACATTGTGAGGATGTCGGACAGGTTACCATCATAAGAGTATGTGTCCTCAGGTCCAGTACAATCACTAGATTTAGCTACGTAGGTAGAATTATTTACTTATCACAGGTAGCTTTATTTAGCTATTTTAAGTTTTCAAAAGTTTTTTTTTTATATTAAAAAGAGACAAAAAATGAGTCTGAACACCCTGAGAAAAATGCTTTTTAATAGAAATAAATTAATTTGGTAGCTAAATAAAGCTATACTTCAGGTAGGTAAATAAAGATATTTAGGTAAATCAAGCTAAGTAACTATAAATCTAGTGATTGTACCGGACCTGGTCCTACCAAAAATATGCTTGTCCCACCTTTTTCTTAAATGACACAGAATGGAAGCATTGATATTAAATTATTTCTTGAGTGACATACCTAAACACTATACGAAAACCATTCTGAATCTAAATGTAATAAACAACATGAATCTGTGAACAGAACACTACTGCATGTCAATTAAGAGATCAAAATCATGGCTGTGTGAATACTGTGATTGCCAGGGAACATCAATCAACAACAATTTTAATACCACTAGCATCTGTTGTGTTTTAACAGTATGAATATAATATTTTGACAATAAATGTCTAAATTCCCATACAATGTCCTTGATGACATCGATATTAAATGCCATGTTTAACAACATCTGCATTTTTAATCAACACATTAATGGGTAACTCTAGAGGAGTTCTGACTATTCGATGTATGTATCATCTTTAAACAGGTGGTGCAGTGATCAACAGCAGCGAAAACAGCTGTTTTGCTGTGATTCATTATACTTTAAAAGCGATAACACAAAAGATATGTTTGAGTAAAGTACTTGATATTTTTTGTTAATTGGAAAAGCATTTATCTGCGGGCAGGCACCTGTTATCAAATTACTTGCCCGCCAACCAGAAGTGGTTGTCGGGTGCATTGGGCAGTACTTTTTATCTAGCCTCGGCCTTTACATTACGTCATTAATGTACAGTCATTTCGGGGACTGTGAATACATTTTACATTTTTAGCTCACCTGAGCTGAAGGCTCAAGTGAGCTTTTCTGATCACATTTTGTCTGTCGTCCATCCGTCTGTCTAGCTGTCTCTCTGTCTGTCCGTCTGTAAACTTTTCACATTTTCGACTTCTTCTCAAGAACCAATGGGCCAATTTTAACCAAACTTGGTACAAAGCATCCTTGGGTGAAGGGGAGTTTAAATTCTTTAAATGAAGGGCCAAGTCCCCTTACAAGGGGAGATAATCATGAAGAGACAAAGATAGGGTGGGGTCACTAAAAAATCTTCTTCTGAAGAACCACTGGGCCAGGAAAGCTGAAACTTATGTGGAATCATCCTTGGGTAGTGTAGATATTAAATTTTTAAAATCATGACCCCTGGGGGTAGGGCGGGGCCACAACAGGAATTAAAGTTTTACATAGAAATATATAGAACAAATCTTTAAAAATCTTCTCAAGAACCACTGGGCCAGGAAAGCTGAAACTTATGTGGGAGCATCCTTGGGTAGTGTAGATAATAAATTGTAAAAATCATGACCCCCGGGGGTAGGGCGGGGCCACAATAGGGAATCCAAGTTTTACATAGAAATATATAGAATAAATCTTTAAAAATCTTCTTTTCAAGTACTTCAAAGCCATGCTTAGTGATTTTTATAGGGAATTATCCTCAGGTAGTGTAGATTCTAGTTTGTTCAAATCATGACCCCCCTTGGGGGTTAAAATTTAAGCCCCCTCCCCCCCCCCCCCCCCTTTCAGTAAACTTTCAGTTCTGATCTGATATTTGCTATTTCCTAGCCTATTGCTCAGGTGAGCGATGTGGCTCCTGGGCCTCTTGTAACCTTAAAGTTTAATGATTTTAATTATTAATTACAGGTCCTGTACAATAAGTACATTTAGCTGCATAGGTAGAATTACCTACTGTACCTTTATTTACCAACCTCATATAGCTTTATTTAATTATTTCAAGTTTCGACCTTGCTGTTAATGTGTGTTCTCACACGTGTGCATGTTGTGCGAGCTACAGAGTTAAGGTAAACTACCAAGTGTCACAGTATGTGGAGTGGTTCAGAATACTTTGAATGACTATATTTATTAGCAATAGAACATTTAAAGGTGCATGCACACAGATTTGAAGTTAATATTTTATGTATAATTATATATATTTATATATTTTAATAGCATTTCCCACAAAAATAAATGAAGAATCTTATTTATTTCAAAGTTATTAAAACTTCAAATTTTTTTGACAGGTTTGATTAACAAATTCTTGCACTTTCACAAATTTTTACTTCATATTTATTCTTAATACTTAAGAAAAGTGGCAATCTTGTTGTGTATTAATGAGAAATATTAAAACAGTAATGTTTTGTCCAATACCTCTTGTTTATTGGCCTTAAAATAGCATATAACAGACTAAAATTATAAATGAAAATTACTTAAGAGGGATTTTAAAATTTATGTATTAACAAGATTAAGATAAGTTTTACGGTGTGACCATTTCGAAAGTGTTAATTTACTCAGTTAAGATACACTTGCAACTTTGATTTTTAGCTCACCTAGGCTAAGTCAAAGGCTCAAGTGAGCTTTTCTGATCAAATTTTGTCTGGTGTCCATCTGTCTATCTGTAAACTTTTCACATTTGTGACTTCTTCTCAAGAAGCACTGTTCCAATTTCAACCAAACTTACCATAAGGCATCTTACATAAAGGGGATTCACGTTTGTTCAAATCAAGGGCCACGCCCTTATTCAAGGGGAGATAATTGGGAATTGCTGAAAATTTGGTGGAATGTTTTAAAAATCTTCTTAATAACCACTGTGTCAGGAAAGATGAAACATCCTCAGGTAGTGTAGGGTAGTGTAAATTTAAGTTTGTTCCAATCATGACCCCCTGTGTGTAGGGTGGGGCCAAAATGGCCGATCAAAGTTTTACATAGAGATATATAGGAAATTAAAAAAAAAAATCCTTCTTAAGAATATCAAAGCCATGACTGATGCTATTTATATGTAAGCATCATCAGGTAGTGTCGATTCAAGTTTGTTCAGATCATGACCTCCAGGGGTAGGGCGGGGCCACAATGGCCGATCAAAGTTTTACTTAGAAATATATAGGAAAATTCTTTAAAAATCTTCTTGTCAAGAATGACGAAGCCATGATTGATTATATATATATTGAAGCATCCTCAGGTAGTGTCGATACAATTTCGTTCAAATCATGACCCCTGGGGGAAGGGGGGGGGGGGGGGCCACAATGGGCGACCAAAGTTTTACATAAAAATACAGGAAAATTCTTTTAAAATCTTCTTGTCAAGAATAACAAAGCCATGATTGATTATATTGATATGGAAGCATTCTCAGGTAGTGTCGATACAAGTTTGTTCAAATCATGACCCTTGGGGGTAGGCCGGGGCCACAATGGCCGATCAAATTTTTACATAGAAATTTATAGAAAAACTCTTTTAAAATCTTCTCAAGAATAACAAAGCCATAATTGGTCAAAGGTTTACTCTGGATTTAAACTTTTCAATAATAAAACCAATTTCTACTTTTTTCCAAGCACAGTGCTCAGGTGAGCGATGTGGCCCATAGGCCTCTTGTTTGTTTACAATGGGGCGTTCTATATTGAACGCTTGTGTTCGCAATGTTTCGGGCATACTCATATACGTAATACAAAGTTGGCGTTCAATAAAACGTCAAGATATAGAACGCTAAAATTCTCAAGATTTTTGGTAGTATTTTATTTGAGACTATTTATTAGCTATTTGATAAGATGTATTATTGCACATTCAGTTTATAATTATATGATGTATTATTTGTTATAATTTATTCCTACTCCAGTAGTCTCTTATAGATATATATGTACATCAAACATGATATGGAAGGGAAATTGAAATCTTTGTCAATCTGGTAATCGAAGTTACCTGATGTTTTTGCACGAACCAATTTGTGATTACTGAACAATATTTGATGGGCCTATCATGCTTTGGCGGGTCATTTTATTTAATTTATTCTTCTAAAATATATCAAAGCTATGATTAGTCATTTTCATCATGTTTACATAGTACAGTGTGATATTCTCAGATTGTGAACATTTAAATTTGTTTAGTGTGTGAGGGGGTCAAACTAGGTTGTCAAAGACTTAATTCACTAAATGCTTAAAATGACACTGTTACTAAGAAAATTTATTGCCGGTCAATCTTTGTAGGGTGGGCCCACAATAGGCAATCTAAATTTTTATAAAGGATATAGGAACAAAAATCTGTTGATAAAAATCAGGGGTCATAATCACTCAGTGAGAGTTTAAATTCATGCATGTTCTGTTTTAAAAGTTTTATCAGGATTTCTTACCACATGAACTGGAACTTTGCCCTTCTTTTCATACTTTTCAAAATGTAGCCAAGTGCTTGATTTTATAATTGAATGTTCTACTGCAATGAACTGGCTTGATCAGAAATGCATAACCATGGATTCTTTTGAGCAGGAACTATAGAACTTAATTCATATAGGGTAAACCCACACATAAGCTTTACATTCAAGCTGTAAAGCAGGTGGCAGGTTGATTTAAACACTTTCATTATATCACTTCATATAATATAGCATAGATAATAGCGAGCGACGCTCATGCGAGCTCTAACGACAATCCTGGGCGAAGAGAAAATTCGGACTGCTGCACATTCATTCTTTAGAATTTTTTGCCACAGTAATTTTTTCCCACAACTTACCGTATATACTCGCCTATAAGTCGGTCCGCCTATAAGTCGGTTGTATTTTATAAGCTTGTACATCAGATGGACTGACCTCAAAGAAAACCATACTTTAAATAGCTCGCCTATAAGTCGGACAAAGAGTTTTAGACCAGAGATTAACTCCCAAAAAAACGACTTATAGGCGAGTATATACAGTAGTAAAGTTGCGTTCTCATGAGACTGATGGCAAATGTTCAACAAAAAGTTTACTCGCCTTGATTAATTGGATACATTTTGAAGATAAATAGTAAACGTAACTTTTTCCATTAATTTTCAGCACTGTTCAGTTTTTAGCTCACCTGAGCCAAAGGCTCAAGTGAGCTTTTCTGATCACATTTTGTCCGTCGTCCGTCCATCCGTCTGTCTAGCTGTGTAGCTGTCCGTCCGTCTGTAAACTTTTCACATTTTCGATTTCTTCTCAAGAACCACTGGGCCAATTTTGACCAAACTTGGTACAAAGCATTCTTGGGTGAAGGGAAATTTAAATTGTTAAAATGAAGGGCCAAGTCCCCTCACAAGGGGAGATAATCAAGAAAAGACAAAAATAGGGTGGGGTCATTAAAAAATCTTCTTTTTAAGAACCACTGGGCCAATAAGGCTGAAACTTATATGAAGGCACCCTGGGATAGTGTAGATTCTAAATTGTTCAAATCATGACCCCCGGGGGTTGGGCGGGGCCACAATCGGGAATCAAAGTTTTACATAGAAATATATAGGAAAAATCTTTGAAACTCTTCTTCTCAAGAACCACTGGGCCAGAAAAGCTGAAACTGATGTGAAAGCACCCTGGGGTAGTGTAGATTCTAAATTATTCAAATCATGACCCCTGGGGGTAGGGCGGGGCCACAATGGGGAATCAAAGTTTTTACATAGAAATATATAGGAAAAATCTTTGAAACTCTTCTTCTCAAGAACCACTGGGCCAGAAAAGCTGAAACTCATGTGGAAGCATTGTGGGGTAGTGTAGATTCTAAATTGTTCAAATCATGACCCCCGGGGATTGGGCGGGGCCACAATGGTGAATCAAAATTTTAAATAGAAATATATAGGAAAAATCTTTGAAAATCTTCTACCAAGAACCACTTGGCCAGAAAAGCTGAAACTGATGTGGAAGCACCCTGGGGTAGTGTAGATTCTAAATTGTTCAAATCATGACCCCCGGGGTAGGGCGGGGACACAATGGGGCATCAATGTTTTACATAGAAATATTTAGGAAAAACCTTTGAAAATCTTCTTCTCAAGAACCACTGGGCCAGAAAAGCTGAAACTGATGTGGAAGCACCCTGGGGTAGTGTAGATTCTAAATTGTTCAAATCATGACCCCAGTGGGTAGGGCAGGGCCACAATATGTATTACAAGGAGGAAATCTGGTAAAGAACAATATGAAAAAAGATTCTCAGGTGAGCGATGTGGCCCATGGGCCTCTTGTTTCTTGGTATTATAACTTGCATACGACGTCATGTGATGTCATGTGCATTTTGACAAGCCCGATCTAAATTAAATCAATAGAACAGTTTGCGCTCACTCTAACGGTCGCACCGTCAACATTTTATATTGATTTTAAAAAAAACATTACTGCACATGAAAAATTAAAGGTATCTCTTTTTTTGTTTAATAGATGGCTAAGAGAAAGAAAGTTGTAAACAGACAACGGAGAGAGAAAGACAAGCAAAGAAAGAGACTTAAGAGACTTCAGCAATCTCAGTCCACACAACCACCAGATGATTTGATGACAGAGTCTGTTGTTCCTTGCGGGACAGCGGACGGAGCTATCACAGCTCCTCCCGGTAATCTTCCGGGGCAAGGCTCCATGGGGTTGCCGCCTTTTGAGGAAAAACCCCTGGCCAGGAAGCAGGCCTCACCGTGTGTGAAAATGCACTCAAATGCCCCGAGGTTGTCATCTCCTCGGGGAAGTCGTCTGAATGCCCAAAACGGGGCATTGGCACCGTCCCCTGACTCCCCAGCGTGGGTTTGTACTCCAGCGAGAGTACCTGGGCATGATGATGGCTTTAAGCCTAGCCCAGCAGGTCAGTCGCAGCTGGTTACCTCCAGTGAAGGAGGTACTAGCAGGATTAAAAAAGATGTGGGCTATAAAGACAGTATTCAAACAGTATTCTCACGTGTCTTAAACAGTAATCTGAACAGTTACAATGAGAATTATGAAACTATGTATGGGATACAAGAGAACATAAATTATGTTATCAAAGAACAGAAGAGCAAGACAGTAGATGATATTTTTGAGAATCAAGAAAGCAAGAACTATGAGAATATACCTGATTATGAGGGACAAGTTGAAAGGAATTGTGAGAATACACATGAGAGACAAGAGAAAAAGGAGCTTGAGATTATAAATGAAAGGGAAGAGAATGAGAGTATGGTGTGTATTCAGGGTTCATTCCATCAAGGAGATCCAATATTTCAAAATAATGCAGGAACTCAGTGCGTTGCTAATTGTTTAGCGGCATTATCTTATCACAAAGTAAAAAACAGTAAGTACTGGAATACAGTGGATATGGACAAAGTTTTAGTGACTGGTGATGAATTGTACACTTTCTTGCAAAGAAGCTCATCAATACGTAATAGGTACTTGCTTGTAGAGGAACTACCTGAGCTCTTTGAATGTTTTGATAAATCTTTCCATTTTGAAGCAAATGAAACAATATCTAGTGTGATTTT
>NW_026919077.1:0-15115 GCF_032062105.1 Saccostrea cuccullata | reverse complement strand
AAAACATTTCATTACATCTCCGTGCGCCAGTTTCGCGTTTGACGACGTCATTTTTATCAAACTCAATTCCAACAACACTTTGAGAATCATGACACCAATAGTGAGTTTCTAATGCTATTTATAAGAAAATTTGACATGTTATTAAGATTTTGATTCTAGTTTCACTAATTTAAATATGAGTTCAATGTTTTACATAGTACCAAAGAAATAACAGCAAATGTAATAGTTATATGCGTAAATTATTCCGAATTTTGTTCGTGCGCCAACACACCATATCGGCCTTCATATAAATCTTTCCAATATGATTAATATGAAAGATATATATGTAAGAATATACAATTTTAAAGAACATTGAATACATTACGTCTATGCAAAATTTGGCTAGTATCTGTTGCATGTTAAAAAAGTTATAAAAATTGTCTTTGACTTTTTGGGACAACCCTCGTTTATATAAGAAACTAGAGGTACTGTGAGCAATGAGCTCACTAAATTATACCCCCGCCTCCCATATTGTCCATGTGTTGCTATATATTGTTTCACGGTAATGTGTAAAGAGGAATAACTCCTATCAAATGTTATCCAGAAGCTTCTATATGTGACGTCATAGGTAAACATATTGTTTTGCTATGGGAAACCTAAAATACGTGTCGAATAAAAAAGTAAAATAGGAGGTGCACAATGGCAATATGTAATAAAGATTCTGTGAAAGTTTCATTAAATTTCACTCGGTAGTATAAGAGGAGTTGCGGATAAGAGATAAAGCGTAACAGACGGACGGACGCAAATTACTATATACCCTCCCACTTTTCAAGCGCGAGGAGTTGCGGATAAAAGATAAAGCGTAACGGACGGACGGACGGACGCAAATTACTATATACCCTCCCACTTTTCAAGCGCGATCAAATCTTCTAAGAAGGCCTTCGGCCTTCACAGGATTTGATCACGTTTCCGACCCACTTCATTTCCCATTGAAGTTTATAAACTTGCTATTTATTTCTTCATTGATTTTTATGAACGATGTTGCCATGGTTACTAAAAATTGAACTTTCTGTGAAATACTTTCAAAATGCTATCCCCAAAACAGTTTTAGTCTGATAATAATATAATGTGGCATGCAAATAGACTACACTAAGAATAGAAAGAGACTTAATCAAGAATCATTATTCTATTTATTGCTGTTGTTAAGTTTCATTTCCCAACTGCTTCTTTCCTCTTCCTTTGCTATAAGTAAAAACCAGTAGAGCTTCAGTCTCGACAGAGACTTCTGGTTGTATCTTTTTCCATATGGACAGGAGTCATTCTCCCGCTAAACACGGTACTGAAATATGGAGATGACAAGCAGGATTCAGTTACGCTCAAGGTCCATTTTAACAAAAACAAAAATCAGGAGAAAAGCAAACACGGACCTTCAAAGGCATCAGGTGGGACCAGGAGCCATGTAGGAGTGAGCATTCCCAGCAGATCGGTCTTACCCGTCGTGTGTCGTCTGCTCCTTTGTATAATCGGGAAATAGCGAAAATATCCTTTATAGACAATTGTGTAATTAATGATCTAAAAATTAGAAAGAAAAACACTTGTCATATGATAGATTGTATTTGCTGACAAGATCATTTAATTGACCAAAAATTTGCGAAATGAAACTTCAACCAAGACTATTGACATTTTTGTTTCATCAACTTGTGTGTCAACAATTTACCTCGTTTAAGAAATTACACATACATGTACGTATAGCATGCTCTTGCGCATCGAATCAACTGAGAGATATAAACCTCGTATGCAGTGATGAAGGTACTAGTATATTGCTGCATAACTTAGGGAAGTTGATGATTGCAAAGTTAAGGTCATCACGTTTCTCAAAGAGCTTCGTTGTTAAATTACCATTGACGTCATTTTCAAGTAAAATATCCAAATGTGAAACAAATGTGTCAGACCACAGGCAACTGAATTTTTATCAATCTGTCGCACAATAAGCCAAATATCGACTCCCTCTATATAAGAATGGACGTACCAAAATCATCCTAAACAGTGTACGTAGCAAAGTCGTCAATCAATATACCTCAAGTTTTGTAAGAAGACAGTTTCTCTTTTTAAAAAGTTACTGCTCCTACATGAGAATTTTAAAGGCACTAAGCCCAAACATAAGGAAGTGCATGAGGGGCTTGGATAATTATGCAACCGAAGGAGCTCGAGGCTTTGAAGATCTACAAAAGATTCATGGTGTTTAACAGTTACTTGGGAACGATACGGAAAGGGTGGAAGAGACAAAGAATGCTTTAACTTCTGCTCATTTTTAGCTCTACTGGTCAGAGACCAGAAGAGCTTATGCGATAGTAATGCGTCCGGCGTCCGTCCGTCTGTCTGTACACAATTTTTCAAAACGCTACTCCTCCTACAGTTTTGGTCTGATTTCAATATTACTTTGCACACAAGTAGACTACACTAAGATACCGTATAACTGGATTTTTCTACGGGGTGCTATTTTTTGCGAAATTCTGCGATCAAGTCTTAATCGCAAAAATGCAATCGCAAAAAATACGTAAATAAAATTTTCAGTTGCTATCATCGAAGTTCTATTTTTACAGATACCGGAAGTACATGTAAATAAATCCATTGCACGTTTTCAATCGTATTTTACAGGTAATTTACTTGATATCAACAACAATGATTGTTTTTCGAATAAATAAAACGAATTCCTTAAGATTCAATATTTATTTGTTCCTACATTGTATTTCATGATTTATTTATTTATATGAAACTCGAATAGCAATTGTCGGTTTGGCTATTCCGCGGCTTGATCGGGTCCTGCACCAGTGTTTACCAGATTTTTCTTAATCGGTATTCTGTCCTTGAGAAAAGAATTTCTTGTGTAATATTTCCCATACTGAGATTATATAAACTCTTTATAATCATAAATGAAAGTTCATAGTCTATGGGAACTTTCTGAAACGAACATCTATAAATTAATTTCAAAGAATTATCGACTCGGTTTCAATTCAAAATACTTGTGACTTTGTTTCTAATTTACCCTGTGAATAATAACCCATTAATTATAACAACACACGGACGACCCACAGGTGTAGTGTCATCTATGTAAACACCCTATAAATTAACAGCCCAAGGCCTTCACTGTTTCCAGGTAAGTCCAGACTGCATCTATTTTACGCTTGATTGGCGTGTATACAAACGCAATCAAAACTTCGAGAGATAGAGAGTGAAATTTAATGAAATATGTGTAACGGGACCCAGGTTTTGGTTCGAGAAATAGAAGTTCTAGAGATCAGGAGTAAAATTGTTTAGTTATATAGAGAAAAAAAAACGGGACCGGGGGTTCACTTCAAGAGATCGAGAACTTCCCGAAATCGGAGTTCAAGCCATCGAGAGTCACCTGTATTTTAAATTGCTTTGGTTTGTTCAATAAAAAATAAAAATAGACTTTATTGTTTAAATGTCTAGTAATGAAATTCAATAAAAATAGACTTTATTGTCAAAGTGAAATCGCAAAAATTAAAATCGCAAAAAATAAATATACCTATTTCAGGATCCAATCGCAAAAATTTGCACCCGCATTAAAAACCAGTTATACGGTACATAAAATAGTGCATCGGTTTTTGATTTCGATGAACGGTGATGCCATGGTTACTAAAAATAGAATTTTCTGAGAAATTCCTTTAAAACGCTACTCCTTCTACAGTTTTAGTCTCATTTCAATATCACTTGGCACACAAGTAGACTACACTAAGATGCATAAGATAGTGCATCGGTTTTTGATTTCGATGAACGATGTTGCAATGGTTACTAAAAATATAATTTTCTGAGAAATTCCTTTAAAACGCTACTCCTTCTACAGTTTTGGTCTGATTTCATTATCACTTGGCACACAAGTAAATTACACTAATTTACATATAATAGTGCATCGGTTTTTTGATTTCAATGAATGGTGATGCCCTGGTTACTAAAAGTAGAATTTTCTGTGGAATTCCTTTAAAATGCTACTCCTTCTACAGTTTTGGTCTGATTTCAATATAACTTATCAACAAATAGACTACACTAAGATACATAATTCTGTGCATCGGTTTTTGATCAGTACAAACCAGTAGAGCTACAGTCTCGACAGAGACTTCTGGTTGTATTCATGGTACACATTCAAAACTAAGTCCCATTTTATTATTTTATGCTTTTGTATAAAAAAGAAAATAACTATGTCACTTCATTCATTAAATTCGTAATTTTCAGAGAATTGTACCCGTGTGGCCCGAAGAGCTGGGTTGAAAGAGCTGGAAACAGCCAAACTATCCACTCCTGTACTTAAAGAAACAAGAGGCCCAGGGGCCACAGCGCTCACCTGAGCACATCAGCTAGGAAAAAGCACACATGAGATCAGAACTGAGTTTACTGAGGGGGGGAGGGCTTGAATTATAACCCCCAGAGGATCATGATTTGAACAAACTAGGATCTACACTACCTGAGGATGATTCCATATAAATATCACTAATCATGGATTTGAAGTACTTGAAAAAGATTTTAAAAGGTTTCCCTATATATCCCTATGTAAAACTTTGGTCGGCCATTTTGGTCCCACCGTAGCCCCGGGGGTCATGATTTGAACAAACTTGAATCTACACTACCTGAGGATGATTTCACATGAGTTTCATCTTTCCTGTCCCAATTGTTCATGAGAAGAAGATTTTTGAAGATTTTTCCTATATATTCCTATGTAAAACTTGGGTCGGCCATTTTGGCCCCACCCTAGCCCCGGGGGTCATGATTTGAACAAACTTGAATCTACACTACCTGAGGATGATTCCACATGAGTTTCATCTTTCCTGGCCCAGTGGTTCTTGAGAAGAAGATTTTTAAAGATTTTTCCTATATATTCCTATGTTAAACTTTGGTCGGCCATTTTGGCCCCACCCTAGCCCCGGGGGTCATGATTTGAACAAACTTGAATATACACTATCTGAGGATGATTCCACATGAGTTTCATCTTTCCTGGAGCAGTGGTTCTTGAGAAGAAGATTTTTTAACAATGCCATTAATTTTTCTCTAATTCATAATTATCTCCCCTTGGAAAAGGGCGTGGCCCTTCATTTGAACAGACTTGAATCCCCTTTACCCAAGGATACTTCATAGCAAGTTTGGTTGAAATTGGCCCAGTGGTTATTTAGAAGAAGATGAAAATGTGAAAAGTTTACAACGACTACGACGATAACGACAACAACGATAGGCAACGGACAAATTTTGATCAGAAAAGATCACTTGAGCCTTCGGCTCAGGTGAGCTAAAAATTGAGCGCCTTTTCAGAGATCTCTATCAAAATTGTAGAACTAATGACGCCCTAACTTAGGGGTTCTGGCTTTATGATGGGGTATTTAGTCTTGTGAATAACCGCTGCATGCATGTTTATAAAGACCATGAGCCTTCTGCCAAAGTTGTATTATTCCTGATCCATATTCCATCTTTGTCCTCTCCATACCGTCCGACTAAGTCGAGACTGTAGCGCTACCGGTTACTACTTAGAACAAAGGAAGAGATAAGAAGCAGTTGGGACTTGAAACTTTCAAACAACAATAAGTAGATTAGAATAATGATCCTTTTTTGGCAATATTGCAATACAACTGTAACTGTAGGACTAGCTGTTAAATGAATTTCAAAGAATTTTCAATTTTAGCTACCATGGCATCATCTTTCATCAAAATAAATTTAAAACACAATAAAGAAAAAAGTATTTTAGTGTTGTCTATCTGCATGCCACATTACATCTTCTTCAAACTAAAACTGTATTTGTAATAGCATTTTGAAATTATTTTACGGAAATTTCTATTTTTAGTTTCCACGGCAGCAGCGTTCATCGAAATCAAAGATCGATGCAAAAAATTAGGTATCTTAGTGTAGTCTACTTGTGTTACAAGTGATATTGAAATCAGACAAAAACTGTAGGACGAGTTGCATCTTCAAAGAATATCACAGAAATTACGATGCGCATAAATATGTATCTTAGTGAAGTCTATTTGTGTATCAAGTTATATTGAAATCAGACCAAATCTGTAGATGGAGTAGCATGTTGAAAAATTTACAGACAGACAGACGCATTACTTTCACATAAGCTCCTCTGGTGTCTGACCAGTAGAGCTAAAAACGGGGTTTTTTTTTTGTCTTTTCAAAGTTTGTAGGCAAGGCGCGATAAGCAATTGATACAAAGCAGATCCACACTAATATAATTTTAATTGTATAAAAAAACACTTCACAAAAAATTATATCTCTAACTATCAGACTCCAGCCTCGTTAAACATTAAAGAATTCAGCAAAATAAACCAGTTGATTACGATCCTTCCTTTCTTTGTTTAAAACTGATATCTTGTGTAATCTACTTGTTGCCAAGTTATATTGAAATCAGACCATTTGAAAGTTCATTTTGAAAAATTGTTTACAGACGGACGGACGACTGACACATTACTATCGCTTAAGCTCTTCTGATCTCAGACCAGGTAAGCTAAACATGAGGCCCAATGGGCCATATAGGTCACCTGAATATCATGTAGCAACTTTCCAACAATTTATTAAACCAAAGGCCATAAAATTCACAACTTTGAAAGAGGCAGTCCATTGTTTATCATAACAATACACTTACATGCTTACTTATTAATACCCAGAGGTAGATCAGAGTAACAAAGAGAAAATGCATTAATTTTCCACTTTATAACCACCATTTGTGCACCAAACCGCACAGGAACCTTTTTAGCTCACCTGAGCCGAAGGCTCAAGTGAGCTTTTCTGATCAAAATTTGTCCGTCGTCTGTCGTTGTCGTCGTAAACTTTTCACATTTTAATCTTCTTCCCAAGAACCACTGGGCCAATTTTAACCAAACTTGGCACAAAGTATCCTTGGGTGAAGGGGAATCAAGTTTGTTCAAATGAAGGGCCACGCCCTTTTCCAAGGGGAGATAATTATGAATTAGAGAAAAATTAATGGCATTTTTAAAAAATCTTCTTCTCAAGAACCACTGGGCCAGGAAAGATGAAACTCATGTGGAATCATCCTCAGGTAGTGTAGATTCAATTTTGTTCAAATCATGACCCCCGGGGCAAGGGTGGGGCCAAAATGGCTGACCCAAGTTTTACATAGGAATCTAGGAAACATCTTTAAAAATCTTCTTCTCAAGAACCACTGGGCAAGGAAAGGTGAAACTCAAGTGGAATTATCCTCAGGTAGTGTAGATTCAAGTTTGTTCAAATCATGACCCCCGGGGCAAAGGTGGGGCCAAAATGGCCGACCCAGGTTTTACAAAGGAATATATAGGAAAAATCTTTAAAAATCATCTTCTCCAGAACCACTGGGCTAGGAAATATGAAACTCATGTGGAATCATCCTCAGGTAGTGTAGATTCAAATTTGTTCAAATGATGACCCATGGGGCTAGGATTTGGCCAAAATGGCCGACCCAAATTTTACATAAGAATATATAGGAAAAATCTTTAAAAATCTTCTTCTCAAGAACCACTGGGCCAGGAAAGGTGAAACTCAAGTGGAATTATCCTCAGGTGTTGTAGATTCAAGTTTGTTCAAATCATGACCCCCGGGGCTGGGGTGGGGCCAAAATGGCCGACCCAAGTTTTACATAGGAATATATAGGAAAAATCTTTAAAAATCTTCTTCTCCAGAACCACTGGGCCAGGAAAGATGAAATTCATGTGGAAACATCCTCAGGTAGTGTAGATTCGTTTGTTCAAATCATGATCCCCGGGGCTAGGGTGGGGCCAAAATGGCAGACCCAAGTTTTACATAGGGATATATAGGGAAACATTTTAAAATCTTCTTTTCAAGTACTTCAAAGCTATGATTAGTGTTATTTATATGGAATCATCCTCAGGTAGTGTAGATTCTAGTTTGTTCAAATGATGAACACCTGGGGGGGGGGTTAAATTCAAGCCCGATGTGCTCAGGTGAGCGCTGTGGCCCCTGGGCCTCTTGTTTTATATAATATTGATAAATAAAACTTGATTGTGAATCTTATTAGCTCTACTGGTCAGAGACCAGAAGAGTGTATGTGATAGTAATGCGTCCGGCGTCTGTCCGTTTGTCTGTAAACAATTTTTCAAAATGTTACTCCTCCAACAGTTTTGGTCTGATTTCAATATAACTTGGCAAACAAGTAGACCACACGAGAATACATAATTCTGTATATCGGTTTTTGATTTTGATGAACGGTGTTGCCGTGGTTACTAAATAAAGAAATTTCTGTTAAATTGTTTCAAAATGCTACTCCTCCTACAGTTTTGGTCTGATTTCAATATTACTTGGCACACAAATAGACTACACTGAGATACATAGTTTTGTTTATCGGTTTTTGATTTCTATCAATGGTGTTGCCGTGGTTACTAAAAATAGAAATTTCTGTGAAATTGTTGCAAAATGGTACTTCTCCTACAGTTTTGGTCTGATTTCAATATAACTTGGCACACAAGTAGACTACACTGAGATACCAATTCGATATATAGGTTTTCAGTTTTTATGAACGATGTTGCCATGGTTACTAAACATTAGAACTTTCTGTGAAATACTTTCAAAATACTACTCCTCCTACAGTTTTGTTCTGATTTCAATATAATTTTGCACAAAAGTAGATTACACTAAGATACACAATTCTATTTATCATTTTTTGATTTGAACATTATTGCCTTGGTTACTTAAGATAGAAATTTCTGTAAAATACTATCAAAATGCTACCCAAATACAGTTTTAGTGTGATTATAATATAATGTGGCATGCAAGTAGACTACACGAAGAACATAAAGAGACTTAATCAAGTTTGAATTCCCAACTGCTACTTTTCTCTTCCTTTGCTAAAAGTAAAGACCAGTAGAGCTTCAGTCTCCACAGAGACTTCTGGTTTTTCATTTTAATCTTATTGAGTATCATGTACATGTATTATTACTTATTATTGTATCTTGACCTATTATACAAGGAGAGGGTGTACATAGACCTTTTCTGTTGCCCAATCCTTATTGTGTTATTCAATAAAATATGTTTAAAGTAGAGCCCCACCCTAACACAAGAACCCTTGACCCTGAAATTCACAATTTCGGAAGAGGCAACCTTATTCAACATTACTATGTACTTGGTTAGGTTATTTAATGCCAAGAAGCAGACTTTTAAAGAAATAAGGCATTTTAACTATATAATCTATTCAGCCCCTCCCTAGCACTAGAACCCCTGACCCTGGAGTCATGAATTTCACAATTCATAGAGTACTCAATGCTGATTACAAAAATGCCAACAGTTTGACTGCTTGATGTCCAGGAGTAGAGAAGAAGATTTTTAAAGATTGCGTTAATTTTAGAGGTTTTGGCCGCACCCCTCAGGCCCCACTGGCCAGGGACCATGAAATTCACATTTTTTTGTTCGCCTTCACTCATAGATGCTTTGTTCAAATATTGAGTGAAATTGTTTAAGTGGTTGCAGAGAAGAAGCTGAAAATGTTCAAATATTAACACACGATGGACGACGACGGACGAAAACAGATAGCAATAGGTCACCTGAATTTACTCAGGTGACCTAAAAAGGCCCGATTCAAAACTTTTTGTTACATTCCTGGATACATTTTTTTCTTTTAATTCCTCTTATCCCTTCAACAAATATGTTCAAGTTTTCTGAAAAAAAAAATCGAGTTCTAATTTTGTTTATTATCTTTAAAAAAAATATTGAACTATTTTTGTTACCAACCTACCAAACGACCTAGTATTTCATTCTGAGTCGGGAGAGGGCACACAAACATTATTTTTTTTATTATTATTTATATTGCCCAACATCACAATTTGTATGAAATTATAAACAATTTATGAGCTTTTGTACATTTTAACTACTTTCATTCACACACTCTTACTGACTTACATACAGTCTCATTCTTTAGATCATGATAATAATAACAAAATGGTTTGAAAAAATCAATAGTTCATATATCTTACTACAATTTTACTTAGAACATATATTTACTACTAGAGTAAAAGTCAATGGTTTCAAGAGCAGCAAATAGGGATCTTGGTGAGCCATCAAGAGCTAGCGACGTGTCATCAGCATATTGAGAAATCTTATGTTCTTTATCATTGACAACAATGCTTTCTCTTTTTTTGTAAGAAGAATATGAAATTGTAACCCCCCTAATTTCCATTAAAAGAACCTCAAGAAACAAGCTATCGTCAATATTTTCAGTGTACTGATGAACATGATTATCCGCATCCTGCAGATATTTTCTCCGGACTTCTTCAATAGTTTCTTTAACCTTTGCAATAAAATTTTATCTATTAATAAACTGTTGTTAAATTTCCAAAGTCCTTTCCCTCTTTCAAAAGAACTGAATTTCAGTTCTAAAACAACTACTGAATGGTCTGACCTATATCCAGGTTTAATAGTAAAATTCTCAACCAAATTAGATAAATTTTCAGAAATTAAAATATAATCAAGGCGACCCTGCTTAACGGGGTTTTTTCTTCTCCAAGTGTGTATCTTTTTGTCAGGATTTAAAATTCTGTAATAATCTATTATCTGTAAATGATCCATGATTTCTAAAAGTTTTTCTCGAGCATGTGGATTATTTATGTTCCTATAATTTTGTGTATCAATTGATGGATTTAGAGCAAGATTAAAGTCACCATATAAAATATAATAATCGTTATCAAACTCTAAAAAAGCATCTCTTACATTTTCATAAAATTCTGGGCTATCACAATTTGGCCCATAGATAGTTATCAAAGTGACTTTGTTTTCTTCAATTGTAAGGTCTAAAGCTAAAAAATTACCATCATTGTCTGTCTTTTCTTTGTGAATCTTAAATTCAAAATCATTATTAAACAATATACATACCCCCCTTGAATTTGATTTGAAAGAGTTAAAAATACATTTGTATCCCCACTGTGCTTCCACATATGGTTCTATTTCAGAAATAAAATGTGTGTCTTGAATACATAATATAGAATATTTTCTTGTTTTATAAAAATTTAGAACATCTTGTCGCTTAGACGGCGTCGCTAACCCTTAACGGTTCACAGTTGCAATTTTTATTGTATCAACCATTTTGTATCGTATAGATTTTCCATTCACCCGCATACACATCACTCACCCTCAGACCCATACAATTTGAAAAAGAAAAAAAACAAATGTTAAAGAGAGACAGAGGTAGGCGTACCACTGCACTGTCCAATGCGTTCTTGTTTCTCACAAACCGGAACTTGACTGGCGTTGATACATCGTAAACACAAAACCGAACAGAACAAAGCAGATATTATTTTTCCGGATTCACCTCATAAACACAAAAGCGAACAGAACAAAGCAGATATTATTTTTCCGGATTCACATCGTAAACACAAAACCGAACAGAAAAAAGCGGATTCACTCATCTTCAGGAATGTTTTTCCCGGAATGATCTTTAAATTTTCTCAGTTTTGCTTTTATGTCGTCTGTGATGTCAAATTTTATTATTTTTGTTTTTGTTGTTTTTATGTTTTCCATACACTGCACCATTGAAATACCATGCACTTTCAATTTCCTGGAATTGCAATAGCTGGTTGATTAGTTCTGCGTTTGCACGTGTCACATCATCAACTAATTTAAGCCCATTGCCCATTTCTTTGATCGTTGATCTTTTCCTCATCACCCTTGCCTTTAGGACCTTTACCAGTATTGGTCGGTGTTTTCCGGCTTCCCCAGGAATCCTGTGTATTGCTACAATTTCGTGATCCTGTAATTCGACTTCTGCGTTCTCTTCAATGAAATTTTTGGCTAGTTCCCATGTGTTTTCCTTCTCATCCTCAGGAAGGCCCATAATTTTGAAATTGTGCTTGCGAGAATACTGCTCGTTATAGTTGCTTCGCCGAAGAGCCTCCACTGATATTTGTTGCGTTTCTTCTTGGAGTTGTTTGGATTCGCGCAATTCTTTTTTGCATTCATGGCGTTTTTCAGTTAAATTCTCCACTTTCCCCTCAAGTGCCTCAATATTCTGAATCATTCTTTCTATCTTCTTGTTATAGTTCTCTTCTATAAGTTTACAGCGTTTGTCAACCTCAGTTTTAATAATGGTTTCTTGTTCTTTATTATTTTCTTTGAGGAGATTTTTAATAATATTTGTCACAAGAGCTTCAAGTTTGTCATCTTTGACCGTTTTCTTCAGGTCAGGTTTCACTTCATTTATGTCGCTTTGAATTTTGTCAAGTGACTTGCTTACCTCTTCAAAACTGAACTCCACGTCCCCTTTTTCTTTTTCTTTAGAAGCTTTCTTTGTCCCCGACCCCGGCATTTTGGAATAATTTTAGAGAAAACGAGTGTTTTTGAATAATTCCTTCACGTACGTTTAACACGGAGTGAACAGGTGAACACGTCTCACTATAACACAACTGCCCGTTTACCTGTATCGCTATATATAGAAACACTCTTTTTTGACAAAACACCGCAAAAAATACATCCAAAGATCAAAATAGAATCTTTAGATATGATATATCAACATAGGGACATCATAGTAACACATGGTAACACAGCCAACAAGTTAATCAGCCAGATACCGGTTGGAAAAAGAGCGTCTCACTAGACACGTCCGCCCCCTTCGAACGCCATTTTGTTCTCTCCACAAACATTATTTTAAAGATAGCCAAAAGACTGGGGTTCTGTCTTTAGCATGGGTCTACATGGTAATTTATGAGAGTGCTAGTAATTTAAAAAAATCTCCTGAACAGTTTTATACATGGAGAAAAATATATCCGTATGGATTGTATGACACTCAGGTGACGTTAAGGCATAAGGGCCTCTTGTTATCATAATATATTGTGCTAGAGGGTCTCCTGCTTAAGTTTTTATTAGCTCTACTGGTCAGAGACCAGAAGAGCTTATGCGATAGCAATGTGTCCGTCGTCCGTCCGTCTGTCTGTAAACAATTTTTCAAAATGCTACTCCTCCTACAGATTTGGTCCGATTTCAGTATAAATTGGCACACAAGTAGACTACACTAAGATACATAATTCTGTGCATCGGTTTTTGATTTCGATAAACGGTGTTGCCGTGGTTACTAAAAATATAAATTTCTGTGAAATTCTTTCAAAGTGCTACTCCTCCTACAGTTTTGGTCCAATTTCATTATAACTTGGCACACAAGTAGATTGTACTAAGATACATAATTCTGTGCATCGGTTTTTGATTTCGATGAACGGTGTTGCCTTGGTTACTAAAAATAGAAATTTCTTTGAAATTCTTTCAAAATGCTACTCCTCCTACAGATTTGGTCCGATTTCAGTATAACTTGGCACACAAGTAGACTACACTAAGATACATAATTCTGTTCATCGGTTTTTGATTTCGATAAACGGTGTTGCCGTGTTTACTAAAAATAGAAATTTCTTTGAAATTCTTTCAAAATGCTACTCCTCCTACAGTTTTGGTATGATTTCAATATAACTTGGCACAAAAGTAGACTACACTAAGATACGTAATTCTGTGCATCGGTTTTTGATTTCGATGAACGGTGTTGCCGTGGTTACTAAAAATAGAAATTTCTTTGAAATTCTTTCAAAATGCTACTCCTCCTACAGTTTTGGTCCAATTTCAATATTACTTGGCACACAAGTAGACTATACGAAGATACATAATTCTGTGCATTGGTTTTTATTTTGATGAGTGGCAAGGATCATTTTTCTATTTATTGCTGATTTAAAGTCTCAAGTCCCAACTGCTTCTTTTCTCTTCCTTTGTTTTCTGTTCCTTTGTATAAACCAGTAGAGCTACAGTCTCGACAGAGACTTCTGGTTGGTCTGATTTTAATATTACTTAGCACACAAGTAGACTACACTAAGATACATAATTCTGTACATCGATTTTTGATTTCGATGAACGGTGTTGCCGTGGTTACTAAAAATAGAAATTTCTATGAAATTCTTTCAAAATGCTACTTCTCCTACAGTTTTGGTCTGATTTCAATATAATTTGGCAAACAAGTAGACTACACTGAGATACATAATTCTGTTTATCAGTTTTTGATTTTGGTTAACAGTGTTGCCGTTGTTACTAAAAATAGAAATTTCTTTGAAATTCTTTCAAAATGCTACTCCTCCTACAGTTTTGGTCTGATTTCAATATAACTTGGCACACAAGTAGACTACACTAAGATACATGGTTCTGTGTATCGGTTTTTGATTTCGATGAACGGTGTTGCCATGGTAACTAAAAACAGAAATTTCTGTTAAAAACTCTCAAAATGCTACTCCTCCTGCAGTTTAAGTCTGATTATAATATAATGTGGCATGCAAGTAGACTATACTAAGAACATAAAGAGACTTAATCAAGGATCATTATTCTTTTTATTGCTGTGGTAAAGTTTCAATTCCCAACTGCTTAAGAACTTTTCTCTTCCTTTGCTATAAGTACAAACCAGTAGAGCTTCAGTCTCGACAGAGACTTCTGGTTTTAAATAAAACCTATCCAAGGCATCTAATGTTGACAATTGCTACCAGTATGCTTTAAGTGTAGCTGCAGATCTGTAGCGTTATGGTTTTTATATATTTGTCTTTGACCATAACGCTACAGGTCCCATAATGCTAAAAGGTGTAATTTACGGCGCAATATTTTTTTGCGCACTTTTGGGTAGAATTTCTCCACTTTCCAGCATCGGTCAATTAACTACCTTTCACTCCCTAATTCTAGGCTCATTATTTAACAGATCTGTATGTTTTATTCATCTCCCAACCCTTTATAGTTGTCACTACAAATTAAAAGCTCGCATGATTAAAATTATTTGTTAGATTCCTGAAAATCCTTTTAAAGCGAGTTCATTGCCTGTAGAGACAACTATAAATGGTTGGGAGGTGAATAAAATATACATATTGGCTACAGAAGGTGTTTAAAATAAGGGAGTGAAAGATAGTTGATTGACCAATGCTAGAAAGTCGAGAAATTAAAAAATTAAACGAGACTTACCTTGGTTAAGGTGAAGTTTGATTGAGATTCTATGAGGAAATAGAATCAATGAAGAGATCACGTGAGATTGTACTGCGCATGTGCGGATTCAGGATTTAAAGCGAAAAAAAATTTTGTTACATCATTTACACAAATGTATACATCATACATCTGTGTAAATGAAATT
>NW_026919076.1:0-15553 GCF_032062105.1 Saccostrea cuccullata | reverse complement strand
ATATTTGATCTTTGATATACCGCAAAAGATTTATAGAATACACCTTACATTATTTTCCAGAGTGCAAGTTAGATGTAAGAATAATTTTACGACATCTAACTTTCAGTTTACGACTACACGTCATAAACATGGCCGACGGAATAGATGACACAAGCTGGTAAAACATTAAAATCAAGATTTTTGATAAAATTTTGAGTAAAAAAATTATAAAATTTATTTAAAAACAATGTTTCTTCTTATACCAATAAGCTATAATTAAAATTATTCGAAATTGAACAACAAAAAACTCAACATTCACTTTAATGCAAGTTTTTGAATTGATATTTTGATCATGTGACTAGAAGTAACTAAAATCAATTAAAAGAAAAGTGTGACAAACAGAATAAAAAATAGATTGCATTGTTTCATAGATTACGCTAGTATTGGTAGTAAATAGCTTAATCTATGAAACTTGCATTTGTAATGATCACAAAATATTCTTGACTCTGCATGAACAGGTTGGGCACACACCACCAAATGGTCATTTAACCCCCGTTTGGTGTTCAGTCGCCCATATCGGCGTCTTTATTACCTACCAAATGGGAGAGAAAAATCGTTTTGTTCAGTTCTCTGGAATGAAGTGAAATGGTGCATAATTTCAACTCATTGGGAATAAAATATAGATATTTATCTATGCTCTGAACGAAAAAAATCAGAATTTCAACACGGACTTTTTTGCGCAGTGTCGTTCAAATATTCGACAAAATCGTCACCTATGTAAACAAGTGTAACGTTTCATATTATTCATAGGTAACAGCTAGTTCAGCAAATGAGAAGCAATCGTACTTATCCACGCCTCACCGCACACAGTGTAGTGCACAGTTACTCAAACTGTGGAAATTCATCTTTTGCATAAAAGTATTCAACTGCTGCAATGTTAGAACTATCTATGATTTGGATTGTAATTTTGTTAGCCCATAGTACATATATGAACACAATGAACATGATGAATAGTTAAGTACTTGTGACTTTTTGTTTATTTCTTTTGAAAAACATTTTTGTGAAAAACTTACATTTAGATATCTTTATCCAGCTATTTTGAATAGCTCAATAAAGCTATATAGTATGAAGAGATTGTGCTGGATCTGAAGAAATTAGTGCTGACTTTCATTTATGTTCAATTGAAACAGTAACACAAGTCATAACCTTTTTACCAGCAAGCTAATTTTTTCCATTTATTCCATTTTTAATTGGTTACAATGGTAACAGTGGACTGGTTTCAAAGAGCATTTTCTTCATTTAGATAAAAGTCAGCACTAATTTCTTGCCATATCTACAGGAAGAAAGATTAAACTAGAGCGTTCCAAAGAACACGTGTCGTCCACTTTTAGGTTATTTAAGGAAGTTACTAAATCTAAATCTGGTCAGCTATTCATATGCTTCTAGGATATACAGTATTTCATGATAAAAAATGGAGCATGATAATTCATAAAATGCAAAAAAAACATCCACACTTAGTATAAGTCTGCGGTAGAGTGTGTCCATCAAAGAAAATATAATTCCCATGCACCCTCAAATGAATAATTAAGTTGAAATTATTATAAATAAATATTTTTCATTTTACATCTGTTATTTTATGTGCTTCAAAGTCTTTACACCAATTGTCACTCTACACTATCTGTTGTGCGATCCCAGTCCTGGTGTATTTTCATAATATTTATGCCTCCTTTGAAGAAGGGAGGGCATATTGCTTTGCTGCTCTCTGTTGGTCTGTCTGTCGGTCCACCATAAATTTCCGTTAATTTTCTTCGCAGAAGTGGCACATATTGAAATGAAATTTAGTATACAGATTTATCATAAGAATATCTAGATCAAGTTCTGTTTTGGTTACGATTGGGCCATTTTGGACAGAGTTATACCCCTTGGACTTAGAAAAATTTCAATAATTTGCAGTTTTCGTTAGGGCTGGGCAAAAATATCGATATTTCAATATATTGCGATACAATGACAAAAAATATCGTATCGCAATACGATTTTGTAATATCGATATATTGGCAATATGCTTAGATTAAGGAATTTCGTCATTACGTATAAAAATAGACTTATAAAAGTTTGTTATTAAGCCAAACAGTAAGACAGAAGATTTGTGGGAGCAATTCAGAGCATAACTCAGATGAAATCAACAAGATTTTTTTCCGTGTTCAAGGTTACTTATCATAGTTATGTACATTCTGCATGTAAATTGAGTAAATATAGTAAGAAAATGCCATTTTAATTACATTGAAAATATTGCAATACATACCACAATACAGTTTAAAATATCGCAATATATCGCAATACAAAATCTTGGGCCAATACCCAGCCCTAGTTTTCGTTCATTTTTTTCTTCACAGAGGTTGCACATATTGAAATGAAATATGGTATATACTACATTTATATAGATTAATCATGTTAATCATAAGAATATCTAGGACAAGTTCTGTTTTGGGTACGTTTGAGCCATTTTCAATTTGGACAGAGTTATGCCCTTGGACTTAGAGAAAAATTTAAATAATTTGGGGGAGGGAGGGGGGGGGGGGACATAAGTGTTTTTCAAACATCTCGTGTTAAAAATCAGTTTCACTTTGTGTGGTAACTGAATATCATATAGTTACAAAGAACAGTATTATGAGCTCTTATACATGTATAAATGTTAAGTATCAATACCCTGCCACAGTGATTTGTTTTAATAGTTAAGTATTTTTGCTTTTGATTTATACATGTATTATTTTTGCAGGATAACAGATTTGGAAACGGCACTTGTTGAAAGTTGTGATTTTGGAACTCTCAAGAACATTTGTAAATGTAGACCTGTTCCAGATCATTTGAGACCGGAGGTTTGGCAGGTATTAACTTTTTTCTGACTTTTTCTTTCCCTTATTGTTTATGTCAAATCTGAAATGTACCACATGTGCCATACACATTTCAAATAAGGTTTTTTTTTTTTAAATAGATTGCATTGTTTTCTACAAAGTTTAACATATTTATTTGTCAAATTATGGCTTGAAAATATTCTTTGATAATTTTCAAACTTTTTCATTTTTAGATTTGTCTTAATGTGCAAAGTAAAGGGGATGCTTTGAGTTCATTTGATGGATTGTATGATCTTGATGAACAGGGAATAGTTAGAGAAGATTGCAAAGCTTTAGTTGGTATGATGTCTCTATATCTGGTATCTTAAGATTCCTCAACACACCAGCTTATGTTCTGATATTGCTGAGCATTACTTTTAAAAGGCATATCGCCCATTAATTTTTGGCTAGGCATTGAAACATAATTTGTAATAAATTCATGCCCCCATATTATAGCACTTTTCATTGATGTTGCCTTTGATTAAAGACACAATTTTGAATGGATATTAAAGTACACTGTACTAGTCTTAATTTTAAATACATATTTCAATTCTTTTCTTCCAGACAAACTTGGAAATGACGAGGAAGACAAAGTTTCAGTAGTCAGTGATTTAGAATCCATTATTACATTCTTTTCGAAATCCAGAAATGAGAAATATACATCAGACAATGGATGGCTTGAAGTCATACAACCCTTGCTGGCACTTAAATTAACCAGATCCCAGCTCTATAACTGTTTCTACTCCATCATCAACAAGTTTATTCCCAGGTACATTAATTTAACATATTTGATGCAAAATGAATTTTTAAACCATAGACACTTTACACAAATGAGAAAAAAAGTTAAGTATTATCCATACCTCAGTTTTTCTGAGGACAACTCTTACAGTACACACAATGTTATCCCTGACAATTCTAATGTGTCCTATTGCACATGACTCCTAGCATATCATGTGAATGGTCTATTTTGTTATGCATGTATCCTGTTAGGTTAATATTATTGTAATGTATTTTGGGTTATTACCTCCCTACTCAGTACTCACCATGAAAAATGTGGGTAGAAGTATACTAAATAAAGATTTTTTTCAATGGACTGACATAAATTTCATATTCAAATTTTCAGGGATTGTCTCAAAGGAGGAAAACCATTCCATTTGTTTCGCTTGCTCCTACAGTACCATGACCCTGAGTTGAGCTCATTTCTGGACACAAAGAAGATCATGCCGGATCTTTACTGCCATTCATGGGTATTCTTCAGCTGGGATATCATGCTTTCAAATATAAAAATAATATAAGAAGCAATCACCTCCTTTTTCTGTCCTTAAAACAGTCCTTGTATTTTAACATAAGTTTGATAATTATTACTTAATATATAGAGGATATCTATATTGTGTGATTTGATATTGGCTTTATCCAATGAGTTGAAATGGTGTATATATTAGCGAGGCTTGCCAAGCACATATACACCATTTTAACGAGTTGGATAAAGCCAGTTCAAATCATACAATTATAGATGTTCTTTTTATCTCATACGACTTTAACAAAACTTTGAGACTTCCCCTGCGAAACTACATGAATGATTGCTAATTTAAATTGATGACGTATAACTTGATGACGTAGCACAGTTGATGTTGACATGCCTCGAAAGAAAGTAGATCATGTTCAAAATTTAGAGCTTTTGCTATCTTCGTCTTTGAAAACATTATGTGGCAATTGCTGGAGCTTTACATCAATTGAACTTCTGACTGAAAGTTGTAAAGTCCAAGGGATTGTGGAAATTAACTCTTTGTACGATGGCAGTACAAAACGTGCTAGGCAAGGCTACTTGTAGATTCATTGTTGATCCATGGTAAGTTACACCTTTACTAGGTAGGCATACGTAGTATAGGCTTAATATAAGAAAGCATTGTTGAAGATGTTAAAGGAATCTTATAGGCCTATACAACAACTTAACTGCTAGGCTTTACTTTCTCTAAAAACGATTTAAAGGCGGGGGAAGGGGGGATAACATCCGTCTTCAAGTAGCCAATACAGGTACCTTGATAAAATAAAAAATTTCTTTGACATATACGAGTCTTTTTCTTGCTTTTAACGACATTATTGCACTTTATCATTCATTTTATAAGGGCAAGAATTTTTACTAATAAGAGTTTCAATAAAATAAAATCTTGGAGTGAGGGAACATGTCAAAACTGGAAGTGCTATTAATAAAGTATCTACCTGTTGATAAAGCATAAGTTTAACCAACGGGTCGTATCATCCACACGTATGAGATAAAAGATTGAACCTGATAATGTGATTTTTGAGGCTGATTTATCAAATAGAAACGAATATTTTTTATGTACATACATGTATATAGATTTTGTACTGTTTCTTAGGACATTTTTTGGGAGGACTAAAATGTGTCAGCCTGTATATGTAGTAGATTGACTTTACTGATACTGACAGTAGGGAATACTATTTTGGGAAATAAAAGAGAAGAGGTGATGAAAGTAGAATTTTAATTATGCCTTCTGGTTATGTATTGGGGTAGTGATGGCGGCTTAACCTTTTGAAAGCAATCATTTGATTGTACACATACATGTACTAGTAAATTTGTACACATGCAAATATACAGATAGCTGATGATATACAAGTTATTTACTAATTTGGAGATAAAATGTACGTGTGAACATATAGAGTTGTATTTTGATTGTTATCTTTGAGGATGACTGATTTCTCTTCACAGTTCAGAAGTCTCTTTGCTGCTCCTTGTGATCTACAAGTCATACAGGTGATGTGGGATGTGTACTTCCAACATGGAGACCAATTTCTGACATTTTTTATGGCTCTTGTCATCTTGGTTAATGCAAGGTTGGTACAAAATATAAAACATTTATATGACTTTTATACCCTGGAAAAACTTGATGTAAAGTTAGGAGTAATGAAATTTAAAACAGATAGAGAATTTTTTGGCAAAAATACAGCTCACTATTAAACATGTCTAATAAGAACAGTATCCAATTAAATAAATCTTCGTTCTAAAGTCTCTTTACAACTAGACTAACACTTTCTTTAAGTATCTTATCATCAATATTCCATATTCCAAGATATCTTGAAGTTTTTCTTTGGTCCCATTGCATCGGTTAAGGAGGTTTCACTTTTCTTGACATTTTCATTTCAGAGATCAAATTCTGGCAGGAGAATTGGATTCAAAGCAGCAAATTACAGGTACTTTAAAAAATTTAAGTGTAAAAGAGGAATAAAGTTTCAATAAAAGTTCATAATATATATCTTTCCTTGGGGTAATCTCATTGACTTTGGGTTTTTTTTAATTCAGAAATGCTGACATCCTTCCCCTCAGGTCTAGAGGCAGAGGACATTGAGGATTTCTGTGCCTTAGCACAGTACTACGCCACCAAAACCCCACAGTCTTTCAGAAGGGTATGAAATATAAACACATTAAAACCATAGAGCATTTGTAAGGACTCTTAAAATTTTACCATCATTAATGCTACTGTAAATATGAGAGAATTAGTTTAGTTCTCGACTGAATCAATTTTTAAGAAACAAGGTTATGCCTGTTTTCTGTAGGATTACCAGAGTCCATTATTTGGTAACAGTATGATCCCAGGAGGAAAGGAGGAGGATCTACTAGTTTCACAGGCATTATGTTTACCGGTTTCTGTGTCAGAACTTCTTCAGAACAACAGCCAAGCAGGAGTGAGTAATATTGTTTGAATATGGCTACATCTTAATTTCCTGGAAAGCTGATAGTCATGACATTAACATGCAGGGGACTGTAGATTAGAACTTAGTAACCTAATGATCAATATGAATGAAAATGTGTAAAATAAAGTAAACCTAAGAGAATGTTGTTTTTAGATATTGCTGTGATCCAAATAGACAACTGATAATGGAACAGATAAAGTAATCATATACATGTATGTACAGTGTACCAGTTAGTTACCTGCACATGTACTGTATTATGAATTCCTTTCTTGTTGACAGGGTGATGGTGTGCGATACTTTGTGGTGGACTGTCGACCAGCTGACCAGTACAACAGTGGACATCTGCGTACAGCATTCCATCTAGACGCAAATCTGGTAAGTTTCTAAAACACTACAGATGTATTTCCTGTAGTAATGTTTTTACTTTGGTAAAAAATTAGGGTTTATTGAATTTTCATGAAAAACTATTTTTCATGATGCATTAATGCAATTTCAGTATATTCCTAGTGGCAGAATCAAGCAATGTTAAGTGATTTGAGATGTCAATGAATAATAATTGGTTGCTTTGTAGATGTTACAGAATCCCAGAGAGTTCAGTACTGCTGTGCAGGCTTTGTTGGCTGCACAACAACAGTCAATATCCTCAGGTCAGTTTCTTCTATTTTTGGTCATTGATAAACACTCCAAATTGATTAACATATGCTGCCTATAATGCTCCTTTTGCAACAGAATGAAATCATCAAATAAACACTATTTTAAAAAAAAAAGAATTTAAATTAGAATTAAAAATGTAAATTGAACAAAATATTGTGAAGTCCAAATCGTGGGATAGAAATATTTTATTTAGAATTAATCTAGGTGTTTAGGTTTATAGATGTATACTGTACTTGTATTTGAAAAGATTATTTATTTTCATATGTGACAGTGAATAATCAGATCAGTATTATTGTTTTCCAAGTGCATGTGTTGAATTTACCTGTAATTCTTTCAAATTTTCATAATGTAGAGTGTATCATTCTCTAACATTGTTTCAATTACTTTCTTGGCCAATCAATATCCTTTAACTTTTATTAAAAGCTAGGTATTTTAAAAAGAACATTTTGTAGCTGAGATGTCGGAGTGAAACGGTTCACCGCGGTATTTTTTCTCAGTTCGATACACGGTACAAAATCTCTACTTTCGGTTCGGTTCGTTTTTTGGTCGGGATCGTCATTCATATGGGTTTGGCATAAGGTATAAACATGCTTTTCAGTGTATTTAATTCAAGAACGTAAATTTTTGTGGACTTTAAGTTTGTAAAATTATTTTTAACAGTCAAATCGATTAAATTGATTTATTCTATTCATTTTGCACCTGAATTATTTGACTAGATTAAGTAAAAGGAAGCATAAAACAACACAGTCAACAGTTGAATTTGTTTCCTTCTATCAAAATGTATCATATCGAAAATAACCGAACCGAGACCAAATTTTTCGATACGTATCGAACCGTGAAGGAGGCGTATCGTTTCACCCCTACTGAGATGAGATGAGTACTTATGCTGCTATAAGCTCATTTTAAATGATCTTTTTTGGATTTTCTAGGTTCAGTAGCTGGAGGAGAACACCTTTGTTTTATCGGCAGTGGGCGGGAGGAGGAAGATCAGTATGTCCATATGGTCATCGCCAACTTCTTACAGAAACACTATCAATATGTCAGTTTTGCCAAGGGAGGCTATCAAAGTATGGAAACAAATGTGTTTTTTGTCCACATTGTGACAGAATTTTCAATATTTATGCAAAGCTTCTGGTGTATTCAGTAAACAGATTTGGAAATTTAAAACTTGAAGAATTTTTTTTTTTTTGATACAAACATGTACAATATTCCTACAAATTTACAACTCTCTTCAAGTATTATATGTAATGGCAAATTGAATAAATTCTTGGAAATGTGAAATTTTTTTTGGCCAGGTTTACATGAAATTTTAAAGGACAGAATATCAGAGGGACTAACAAGTCATAATCCAAAACACTGTATCGTGTGTAACCCAGAGGCATGCAACAGCTCAAGTGATATGGAGAATGGGGAAGATTTTCATAGAAATGGAAAAGTAAGCATGCATCATTGTTTTGGTGATGATCTATTATACCATTTTAAAAAATGCTATCATGATTATTTAACAATTAAAAAGAAATTAAACAAAAATGGAATTTTTCTAAACTTTTCTAATTTATCATATATAACTCATGTATTAATCAGTTTAATTACGTTAATTTTTTTAAAAAAATCCACTTGTGTTTTGTTATTTGTAGGGGGAAGAAAATGGTGAATCATTCTTTGGAAAATTAACATCCACAGTGAAGAGCAAGTCAGCTGTGATGAAACAAAAGCTAACGGATTACATTAAAAATGAGCATCAAATGCAGGAAAGGTAAGTTATTCTGTGGGTATGCAGGATCAGTATTTATTTTCTGCATTGCCTCCCTTGAAAACATTATGAAATATTTCCTCTATGAAATAGAATTTTAACCTTATTGAATTGTTTCTATATGTTTATGATGGAGAAGTTTTATTTTTGGACAGGCATGTCAGCAATACAGACCGTGTGGGCAAGAGATACAGAAACATGGCCAATGTCTTTTCTATTGGTGATGATGATGATGGTAAGATTAATTTTTGCAGGAAATCTTTTGTCATGGCTATAAGATGTAGAGAAACTCCTTCACTTTTGTAGAAGATGTGAAATTAACTTTGAAAGACAGTCCTCTTGCATAAAATTATAAAATATATTTTCTCTGTTATAAAAGTGATGACAAATGCATGTAAAAAATGGCTCAACTTTGAAAAAAAGTTATCCTATTCAAATCTTGCTAACAATTTAATCTTTTTTTTAATTTTACCAAAAAATTAAAGGGGTTATTCTTGCAGGGTTCCCTTCTCAAATTGTTTTTTTTTATTGCTAGGTGATGACCAAGCTGGGAACTCTTCTGATGATGAAAGAAAAGAAGTTGTAAATGTGGAAGTTTGGCTGAAGAAGCCTGATGTTAGATACTCTTGTAAATGTCAAGAGGTTATTGGTAATGGATACATGTTTCCAAGGTAGGTGAAAGATTTCATGAGCAAGTCGGATCTTTCCACTTTTAAAGTCATATATGGCATATTTTTTATAAGTTCAGACTAACTAAAATTAAAAAGATCTTTCTAATTGTTTTGTTTCTTTATATAAAGATAGGACTTTCCTGTAAATTACACAATTTAAATCAATCGCCTTTCATAGATATCACAGATTTAAAACAATAACCGATTTATTTCCGACTCAAACAGACACAGTTTAAAGTCAATTGAATTGTTGAAACATGGGGATAACTAAGTTTAAAATCGGTGATATTTTGAGTTTGAACGTAAATAACAAATATCATGTAAATCTACACTTAATCTCATATTTTTATTTTTTTAGCTCAGATACCCATATCTTTAAAAAATAAATTATCAGAATGCATACAGTAAGCATGTCTTATAAAATTCACCTCATGATTCATTATGTTTCCATGCACAAAATGAATATTAGGTGCTGGCTTTAAAGAAAAAGCAATCAATCAAAATAACCAATAATTTGACATTTGAAGTAATATTTACGTGTATTTTCAAATATTTTGTAGTTATGTGTTGGTGACAGACACTCATTTATATGTACTTCGAGAGATCCCCAACCGAAAAAATATGGCACATATTCAGGCAAGGCGGGCTTTGGGAAGTGTGGTAAAAATTACATCCAAAAGAAAACACCCAGACTTTATCACATTCAAGTATGGCTCTGTGGATGGAGAGGTTATTCAAGTAACAGACATTGACCGATTTCTAATGCCACAAGCACCAGAGGCAACTAAAGTTATCAAACAACAAATTATTAAAGTGTTGGATGCATTGGAAAGCTGAGTGTGGTTCTAAAACTTTTTTCATTTGGATGCCCTGTGTTTTCATTCAGAACAAATGTTGTCTATCGTCAAAGATGTTGAGATTTATTGACAAATAATACATAAAATGTATTCAATTTGCATTTGCAATGTTATTGCTCTTTATAATTAGGAACTTTTGAAAGTTTTCCATCTTTTATTTAGTTCTCTGCTGTTATGATAATTTTGTTCTCAGTTTTGACTCACTGCATATCAGAGTAATATATTGAACATTTATTCAACTAAAGATACATGTATGTTTGAGTACATTTTTTTTTCTTTTTGTTGAAAGCTGGTTTGTAACCTTTATTTATTTCTATAACTATTACTTCCTGTGATACAATATTTAATTTTTGTCATTCTATGGATTTATGTAGTTCATGTGCTTTTTTGTTTCTCAATGCATGTATTATATTTTTTTTTTTTTACAGATTTTATTTTTTTGCTGCATTAATTTTCCATGAAATTATCTTCTAAGTTAAATATTTATTTGAAAACCAAATATACTTCCTCCACAAAACTCAATTTGTCACCAAAATACTTTACTATGAACATGGTTTTAGAACTCCTTTAAGGAGAAAGGATAGTGCATATATTATATGGGCATATTGCAATACACAGGATAAAACACACAAAAATAGAAATATTTTTTCTTAGTTTTAATGCTTGCCTTTAATGCACAGAAGAAAACCCACCTTTGTCTAGAAAGTATTATTTCATGGGGAATTTTTATCTGATATATACATGCACACAAATAATAAGTAATCTAAAATACTTGTATTCTTTTACATAAAAACTGGTTTAACCTTTTGGGTCTTGTACACACTTATCCAATATTCAACAATATAATGACTCGTATAATCATTTTTTAAAATATATATTTAGCTGGGTTTGATAAGGTATATTAAGAGATTCTTCCAACACATAAAATCAAGAAATCAAGTGTGATCTTACAAACTACATGTACAACCTGATGGGGAAGATATTGTTTGATTTAGAGTTGTCATTTTGACAATCATACTGAGGAGATATGCCTTGCCACATAGAAGCCTGAGATGCGGTACTAATGATGGTTGTCATTTGTTCTTTTCTAGTAATAATGTTTTCAAATGTTTGATTAAATCTTTGTGCATCATTTTGTATTATGAATCTACACATGTAATTCTTGCAAGTACTAGTTTGGTTTAAAAAGCTGTTTTACTATCTGTTAATTGCAATTACAATAATGGGTTTTTGAACAACAGCAGCACCATCTTTTTTTCTATATACGTGTACATGCATTTGAAGTATCCATCATCTGCATAAGCTTGTTTGTAGATAAACCTGTGTTGTAAACTGAAGAAGCTTGATATAGACATTAAACAACATTGACTGGGTAACTTGACCAAAAATGTTCAAATCAATTGTTTTGTTGAATTACTATACTTGATTGTGATATATGAATGCAAGTTTAGAAATACACATCTTGAAATTGAAAAAAATTGTATCTCTTAGGTTCTTGTGTAAATAATTAAATTAAATGCATAAACTGATTAAGGTATTATATTTATATTATATGTATGGAGATAAAACTTGAGGTTGTATTGAAAATATAACTGTAAACTAACGGGCCGGGGCAATGCCACCATAGCATATGGCCTCATATAAAGAGGAAGGATCTTAATTTTTTTGTCATTTTCTATGCCTTGCAATCAACCACGACCATTTGGAAGTCATCAGTTTAATTCATTTTTAGCTCACCTGAGCCGAAGGCTCAAGTGAGCTTTTCTGATCACATTTTGTCCGGCGTCCGTCTGTCTGTCTGTCCGTCCGTCTGTCTGTAAACCTTTCACATTTTCGACTTCTTCTCAAGAACCGCTGGGCCAGTTTCAATCAAACTTGGCACAAAGTATCCTTGGGTGAAGGGGATTCAAAATTTTTCAAACGAAAGACCACGCCCTTTTCCAAGGGGAGATAATTATGAATTAGAGAAAAATTAATGGCAATTTTAAAAAATCTTCTTCTTAAGAACCACTGGGCCAGGAAAGATGAAACTCATGTGGAATCATCCTCAGGTAATGTAGATTCAAGTTTGTTCAAATCATGACCCCCGGGGCTAGGGTGGGGCCAAAATGGCCGACCCAAGTTTTACATAGGAATAAATAGGAAAAATCTTTAAAAATCTTCTTCTCAAGAACCATTGGGCCAGGAAAGATGAAACTCATGTGGAATCATCCTCAGGTAATGTAGATTCAAGTTTGTTCAAATCATGACCCCCGGGGCTAGGGTGGGGCCAAAATGGCCGACCCAAGTTTTACATAGGAATATAAAGGAAAAATCTTTTAAAATCTTCTTCTCAAGAACCAGTGGGCCAGGAAAGACGAAACTCATATGGAATCATCCTCAGGTAGTGTAGATTCAAGTTTGTTCAAATCATGACCCCTGGGGCTAGGGTGGGGCCAAAATGGCCGACCCAAGTTTAACATAGGAATATATAGGAAAAATCTTTAAAAATCTTCTTCTCCAGAACCACTGGGCCAGGAAAGATGAAACTCATGTGGAATCATCCTAAAGTAGTGTAGATTCAAGTTTGCTCAAATCATGACCCCCGGGGCTAGGGTGGGGCCAAAATGGCCGACCCAAATTTTACATAGGGATATATAGTGAAATCTTTTAAAATCTTCTTTTCAAGTACTTCAAAAGCTATGACTAGTGATATTTATATGGAATCATCATCAGGTAGTGTAGATTCTAGTTTGTTCAAATGATGAATGCCTGGTTTTTTTTTTTTTAAATTCAAGCCCGATGTGCTCAGGTGAGCGCTGTGGCCCCTGGGCCTCTTGTTTACTGCAGCAACAGTATAATTGTTCAAGGACCAGTTGGCCTATTCTGTAGCATAAGGAATGTGAATAAAGCACTGAGTATGCACGAGAAAGGCCTATTGAAAATGATTTAAATATGAATTTAAATATGAATTCAATTTCTAAACCAAAGTTGCAATTATTAAAAGGAATGAAATTATGACAAAACTTCTCAAAAAGAAAATCTTTTGGCAAAAACTATTTTGTGGTTTTCTGGTGGTTTGAACCCAAGCACTAAAAGTCCTGTGTTTTAGTTGGTGAATGGAGACTGACATGTTAAGTGTTATACCACACAAATCATATCAGGAAGTGGCTTTTGTTTGTGATATGATCCTTGAATAACTAGACTTTAAATATTTCTCAGAAATCTTACACTACAAAGTGGACTTTTAAGGTAAACTTTGATCATGTCCTTCAATTTTATAAACCAAGGAAATGTCACTTTTTACAGATATTTTGAAGTCATATTTAAAAAAAATAATAAAATTGCGCAACGACACTCTTTCATGGAAAATTTTTGTTTTAGTTGGAAAAGATAATGCAGTAATCTTTTTTGCCCTCCTTTATGTGTAGATGCTATTTTCACGACTGATTTTAATACTTGCATGATTGTTGCAAATTGCATAAATTTTACATTATTAATTAAGGTGATACATTAACCTAAATTGAATTTCAAAGGAAATGTTGAAATAAGAAATTTGAAATTCTTTGAAATTTGACACACTGGTCAAGAAAAGCATATTCCAAAGGGTAGGTTGGAGTCACAATAGGAAATCAAAATTTACATTAAAATACCTATATTTACGTATATTGGTAAAAGCTTTAAATATCACCTTTTAAGACCTATTTGGCAAGAAAGGCTGAAAATTGTGTAAAGCATGTAGATTCTACATTTTCCTGATCACGGCCATTTAGGACAGGTTTGGGCCACACAATGGTATCGAAGTTTAATATTAAAATATTCTGGAAAATCTTTTAAAATATTCTTTTCAAGAACCCCTGGAACCAAAAAATTGGAAACATATGGGAGTTCACTGAGATACTGTCGGTTGTGAATTGTTCTAGTCATTTTCCAAGGGGTAAGTTGGGGCGACAAAAGTCCAGAAAAACTGAAAATTAGTTACAAGTTTCCTGAGGTAGTGAAGATTGTATACTAAGAACATTTTGTACTGTGTACAGTCTCTAGGGGTTGGAATGAAGTCACAGTTTGGATTATATGGGGATAAATCTTCATAGCTCCTCTTCCCAAGAACAGCAAAGCCATGGTGAATCATAGTAACGTGGAAGCATCCTGTGGTAGTGTAAATTTATTTTTTTGTTTAAATCAAGGCCTCTGTGAATTGATTAAAAGCCGTTGATATATCTATAGGTAGAACTTATGGCTATATCAGGGGAATATTTCTTTTCTTGTTGACGTTTTTGAATAAATTCTCATTCATACGAATACAAAATGGATCTGTTTATAACGGGACATAACTAGAAAACCCAGTGGAATTCCAGCAAGATGCTTTTGAGCGAAATCTATATTTAAAGTGTTAATTTTTTAAATGACTAACCACAAAATATTTTCCAAATATTTTACTTACACTGTCACTATATAAGAACCACAGGATTTATACGTTTTTGTTGATTTTTCTGTCACATCAACCAATTTGTCAGTAGCCTGCCTCAGTTAATAAAATTATCATATCGAGTCAGCACATTTTTTAGTATTCGAATAAATTAGGACAAATATCATCATAATCATGTGATACTGGAATATTATCGCATATAAATAAGGAATGTTGATGATAAAAAACAAAAGTACCGGTAATCATGTTTGTCATAGAATTTAGTTGTTAGCAGCCAGATATAATCCTTTTGGCTATGGTTATTTGAACATCAAATCATGAAACCGATATGGCTGACTTTGGTATCTCTGAATACTTCACTTGGATATGCTGAGTGGACATATGAATAAAAGTAACTTTCATCTAACGTCGTCGATATATGAAAGCCGAGTTGAAGGCCGTCTTCGCATGTAATCTGTCGATTCCGTAAACAAAGGAATAAATGATCTGAACATAAGTGTTATTCTCAACCATAAAAATTCAGTATTGTATTCCATCGTATTTCTGAAAGCCTGTAGCCGTATCTTCTAAAGATATTCCCATATTGTTGCTTCCAAAGTTTTCAATTATTTTTTTTTCAGTGCTTATAG